>NW_010195741.1:191521-199072 GCF_000695765.1 Mesitornis unicolor
CCTCCCAGAGGCTAGGGCCCAAAGGAACAAAGAGTAAGGTCACAGAAGTCAGCTGGCAGAAAAGGCAGCTGAGATCTTAGCATTGCTATTGCTCTTTTGGCTCAGGAAGCAGAGTTGTGCTAGGGAATGGTTCTAAACTCACTGTAGGTTCTGTGGATGTCCATTTGATTGCACATAATGAAACTTCTATTTTGGTTCACTTTAATCATAAAACCAGAAAGTGATGTTTTTCAGCTTCAGATTTTTTATGTTACATCAACAACAATAGCAAAAAAAGACTGACTTTGCAGCAGGATAGCTGAAGATTATAGTATCTTAGAGAGTTTTTCAAAGGAAAGGTACATCACTCAGGGTTTCTCAATGACTGGTCTTGCTGGTTAAAATTCTGATGATATCTCAACAGTACTTGTTCTCCTGCTTCTAAATCCTACCAGTTCTTAGGAAATGATCCCTGAATTGTGGTCCGTATTGCAGTGTATTATTTTTCAAAATCACAGTTCTGCAAAAGCAGCATGGAAAGATATCCAGCAAACAAATACGTAAGCAAAACAATAGTATTTACCAACAGCTGTTTAATTTGCAACTGCATATATCTGCTTATAAAGGCAGGCAATGAGCTTTCATAATGAATTACTGAAAGGATCTGTTTAGTCTCTTAGCTAAAATCCTGACAAGTAATATCAAACAATTTGATATAGCACTGGTCAAAATTTTCAAAGCCAGCAAGCTTACTCACCACCGCCATATGAAAATGCACGAACAGAACGACCATCATAGCCAGAAGAATGTCCACTGTTGAAAAGAAAATGCATGTAAAAATTGAGTTTTACCACCAGGCTATCACCAGCAATAAATATATTCCCCTGAATTCTTACCACCACACACATGAAAACAAAGCGTTTGTTATAAATGGATTTAAGTCCTCTATTTTGAGCATTACTACTTAAGGCAGCTATCTATCAACAGACACGTTATATTTCATGTGTTAATACAGAAGGTGAAATAGCATTCTTCTTAAAATTTAAAACAAAAATATGTATATTGTCAAAGCTGTTCTTTTGCGTTTTTAATGCATTTTCTATTTCAAATGTTTCTTGTATCATAAGTTGTTTCTGCACAGATATTGAACTTAACCTCCGAGTCCTTGAAAGCTCATTCATTCCTTCATGAATTAAGCCATTCTCATTCTCTCTGTTAAAAAGTAGGTATGTGAGCATATCAGAGAACAGGTGGACCTCAAATGTGTAGCTCTAGAAATAAACCATTAAATTAGCTCCACATTTTCTAAGCTGGCTTCTTTCAGTGGTAGCCAACTCAAGTAGGTAAAAACCAGAAAGGTTAAAAATGATGATAAATGCACAAGACATAATTCATATATATATAGTTCTTTCATGACTTTTAGGACTTCCTACATAACTTGAATGAATTATCTTTGCAGCATTTAACCTAAGTGTCACTTCTGTTTTGAAGGCACTTTAAGTCCTGGGTTAGCTTAGTTTAAAAACAAAACATAACAAATGATAATGACAGGTCAATGGAACATCTTAAGATCTAAAAGCACGAGATTTAGTTCCTAGATTCCAAAACAAGCTTTATTTTTTCACATCATATTTCATAAACTATATAAATATTCACAAGTAAATGCAATGACCACTGCTTAACAGTCAGAAACAGCAGTCACTCACAGCAACTGTCAGCATGAAATAATAAATTTACTTTCATGCGCATCAAATGCCTCCAGTTAGGGTTTTTTTCTGAACTAAATCAGATGAAGATTTTCTCAGAGATTTACCATCATCAACCTCTAGTATCTATGTTAACAGAATTTTCAATTTCAAAGGACCAGATGTGTGCACCTTCCTTCAGCGAAATCCCAAAGACTGGCAAGAGGCTTGCACCATCTTCTTAGGCGAGCTTTGCATATGATCTCGTTTTGGCCTCTAGCAAAATATAAATTTTTCAAGGATTTTGCTGGCCACCTTTTTATTCTTCCTTTTATGTACAAATATATATAAATAGATATATGTATATAAAAATCTATGCATGCACATACATATATGTACATAAAAAAAGGTACTGAAAAAATACTGTTAGGCCTATTAAAGCTGAACACTTAGAAGAAACACAGTAGAAATACAAATTTGGATTCCGTGGAACTCTGACATTTCCTATAGCTTATGAAGACTTGAGCCTGTGGCCAAACTGTTTATTTGCATTTATAGTAGTTGACAAGCACACGGTTAAATAAGCCTTCAGACTACTAAAGAATACTTTAACAATCGTTACCTTGATCTTGATTTTAAGGATTAGCACTGATATAGTGTCATAACTCAACTAAACTAATAAGTGGTCAATAACCTACTCAAAAGAATATTAAGTGTAAGGTGAGATTAGTAACACTTCTGTAAAAATACTGTAGAAATCTGAAACTGTCTCCCTACTCCCAGATAAAATCTATAAAACACTGGGTAGTGTAAGAGTCCTTGCGAATGAATTTCAGTTACAGAACACTGATACATTGCTTTATAAGATTTCAAACAGATAATCACCTGTCTATTGTGGGTATGAGGGATGGTGGAGGGCCGCCAGGTGGTGGTGGAAAGCCTGTAATAATAAATTAGGTGAAGGGGGGAAAAGGGAAAAAAAAAAACCCAAGCACATTAAATAACCAGGCTAAGCACGCAATGGAAAACAAATCCCAGGCAGTACAACCCAAAGGCAGAGTAGTAAACAGATACTGTCAGTGCTTCAAATCTAACACCTTAGCATTCTCAAAACTACAGTAACAGAGAAACATAGGAAGATTCCTGAGTATCTAACAATACTTAATAAACAACAATCACAGTATTTTCTGCATAACTAAAAAAAAAAAAGAATGGAAAGAAAAGAAGGAAGCACACATCTAAAACTGGCTGATTAGGCCCAGTAGGCAACAGCATTTTAATACATTTTCTTTTCTGCGTGGCAACAAAATAACTGAGTCTACATCTATACATATAATTTTGTATTTATGAAAATTTATCTATATAACCAAAAGAAAGTTGATAAGTTGCACATCAGTTAAGCTTTCATCTCTTGACCAAATGTGGAAAAAATTCTAAGCAAGTTTACCTGGTGGTGGCACTGTTATTGGTATACCTAAAGAGATAACAAGTAATATATCAGTTATAGAAATTGTTCACGTTTATTATCTGTAGATTTAAAATCAGATTGAGTTATCACCACATATATGATCAAGAAGAGTACTATTTTATTTGCTGTGTTCAGATCAAGATCTCACATTAACACCAATTGTTAAAATTTTATACAAGCCTTGTGAAATCTAGCTGCTTCTATAAATTTCTATTCTTCAGGATCTTATCTAATTAGGGGAAAAAATAATGAAGACTTACTCTGGGTCTCAAGATCTGAATTAAATCCATAACCCTAAAATGTTTAGTATCCAGAAAGAAAGTAATATTCCATAGAATATATATGCTTTATTTTATATTCCATGACTGGATGAAAGGAAACTCAATTGGCCTCTGACCTTTAATAGCTTAGGATAGGAAATAGTAGGTCCATATGGACAAAATATTCTAGCAACAGTAAGCATTACAGACTTTTCAGTCAATGCTGTGCCACACTGCAATTAATCATTCCGTTAATACTTGGAGGGGAAAAAACCCTTCAGTACTCTATTGTAAGTATCTGAGAAAGGAGCATCCTTTAATACAAACTCCTTTAAAAATCTGTTCTAACTTTTCTGGTTTTCAGATCGAGCTTCGCTGTTACGAATCTAACTAAAAGCTGAGAAAATGCTCCCGACTCAATTAGCTGACCTAACAAAATATACTGCTTCAACATACAAACTGATTTTATTTGATTATGAAAGGAATAATTACAAAGTAAAAATCATTTTACCTTGTAAAAGGTACACTTTAAAGGACGTTATCTTCTCACACTTTGCAAAGAACTAACTTTACCTCAACTGAACGCACAGAACACCACTACATGAAAATAATAAACTGGGCTGCAACAATATTGTCAGAAAATAGACGACTTTACCAGGCATAAAGCTCTTTCAGTTATGAGCACCTCTGCTTCCCTTAAAAAAATAAGTACTTTCAAGCTGACAACTCACTGCAAGACGTTGGGGGAAGAGAACAGAAAACCTGCCAAGTGCTTCCATCAGTTTTGCCATAACTGCATAAAGATCCACACAGAACAGCCAGACCCACTTAAATGAAAACCCATCTTGTTCAAGTTCTAGCCTTCATCATTCAGAGAGCATCCCAGATGTACTCCATGATTAATTTTATGCATATATCATTAGTCCAACATTGCAATTAAAAGATTGTATGGCAGCAACATTTAACTACATCTACATATTATAATGTCTAGAAATAACTGCTCCCAAATTGCCTTGGCAGAAGAACAGAATGAAGGAATATGCAAGCTGAGGAAGAGTAATCAATATCAATGTCCATTAATTGCTGGTTTAATAACCAGCATTAATCCTATAGGATTAAACAAACTGTGAAACAAAATCGAGGTTGCTTTCCAATTCTGAAGATTTAAAATCTAATCTTAGACAAAATGTAAATCAGGAGACAGTAAACCCCAAAAGCCAAATTTCTCATTTTCTGTTCATCAGCACACAAGCTTTCCAAAGCGCACTATCATTGTTAAGAACACTGGAAATCACACTAGTAAAAGTTTGACAGCGTAACACTTAAAAGACCACTCCTAATGAAAATTTGTGAAAAGGAAGGCTGCAAACTCAAACTGTTGCATAGCTGAAATATTTTCTATTCATCTTTTTTGGTTACTGTCCATCTCAATAGATTCTTCATAAGTCTACAATATAGAAAACATATATATAAAAACACCTCTTAACAACAATGTCAAGACCATAAGCTAGAAAAATATCAGAAGTTCTCTCAGTTCATTAGCTCTACCTTATGCTTAAAAATATTCAATTCTTGCACTAAAAACAAATATACTATTAGCAGTGAATATAGCTCTCAGCACTATGCACAGACTTTCCTGGAAAGCATCAGCTAATACTCTTTTTAAAAAGGAAGGAATTCTGATTAAACAATTAATATATCCCTCAGAATTTTATCTTGTATAGAAATACGGATAAAATCTCATCACAAGGTTAAAAGACAAATGAAAAATTTCATCTGAGAGCCATTCAAACAAATTAAGACAAATTAATGCAACTAATATCCAGATACCAAACACCCTAATACTTTTAATGCATTGGTTAATGCAGAGTATGACACTAAAAAAAAAAAAATTCACATGGGCACTTTTTCCTCAAAAAACTTTAGGAACATTTAAAAAGCGATGAACATATCATTTCAAGACAGAAGCTAATTTACTTGGTGGTATTATAACAGCAGAAACATTCTTCTTTACTCCAAGATAGAAAGTATCACTAAAAAGAGCTAAATGAAGGGTTTTTCCTCATCTTCTTCACTAACACACGAACGTGACACAAACCAAAAATGAAACCCAACAAAAAAATCACAAACTTCAGCTAATGGAAAATTAAATCTCTCTTAACTCTTTACTCCTTCCTAATGCAGTGTAATAAAATATACTTGAAGCATCATCAGTCTATTACTTCTTCTGAGAAAGAAAAAAAACCTTTCAAACATTGAGTCATTTCTTGCAATACAGGGACTAAAGTTAAGTACCAGCACGAGAAGGTAATTTAGTGTAGATTATGTCACTTCTCTACAACACCTTGTACCTGACCTAAACCTAATAATTCACACCCGTGTGTCAAAAGCAATCCAAATGGCATTATTGCAGCATTTCACCTAATGTGCTCAAAATTGTTGTCAAGACATTGTACACCATCCTAATAATTCAAGCCTGGTAAACATTTACAGAAAACCAAGTAGGTTTTACTAAAGGAAAATAATGCCACATGTGCTCTGCCTGCAGAGTAAGGAATCAAACACGGTAACGCTGCTTCCACAGCTTCGCAACATCCTCCAAATTAGCTCGACTGTATAACAGCCCACAGCAAAGTATTAGAACTCAACCTGGTGCGAAAAATTATTTTGCCACAGGCTAAACTTAGTCAAACTCTCTCTCCTTTATCACAAGATAAAAAGTACACACTTGAACTGCTGAGGCTGAGAAGATTACAGTTACTTGCTAAGCCCTGGTATAAGTCTCGGCAGGCAAATGTCCCAAAGTTATGCAACCCAAATCTCCCAATGTGCCTCCCAAAGTTCAATACTTCAGAGTATTTTTTAAAAAATCACAAATACATGTCACATTTTAATTACACTCTTAAACCAACACACATAAAACAACTTTTAAAGCCTGTTAAAAAGAATAATCTACATTCTTCCTTAGATTTAAATTACTCCAACACAGCAATGAAACAAACAAAAAATAACACATTTTTTGCCACAGCCAATGATCTCCTACGAGTATTTGAGAATTTTCTGCATTTGGCCCCTTGAATTGTTCCAGGACTCATTCCTCAAAAAAAGATCTGAATCACAAAAGTGAATGAATTCAGAACAAGAGATCTAACTTCAAAGCAAGATCCTTTTTCAAAGACGCTTTTGGAGGATGTTTTATATTTGGAATACTTAAACTTTCTGGCAAGTAGTCCTGGTTTAATATCGGGTAAGAAGTACTTTTTTTCCTCCTCCTTCATTGAACCTAGGAGGGATGGCAGATTCTATTCTAGGAACAGCTTTGAAGATAAAGAGCTGGCAACAGCACAATTAAAACACAGGCCTGAAGAAACCAAATCCACAGCTCTTACTCGTTATTTTCACATCTACTTGAAGCACGGAAGGATGTTGAAGGAGACTTTCTGAACAAGTGTATGTCATAAACCTGTCTGTAAATCGTAGGACTAAAGCCAAACCTGCTTGCTAAATCTGTAACACATGTGCATTTCTTTCACCTTTAAAAGCTTAACAGGTGAGGAGTTTCAGAAGAACAGTCCAGTTCACCTAGATGTATGACATTCCTGCACCAAGTGTGTCTGGGGGGTTCCTCTCATGCTTTCAATAATACACAACTTAGAATACCTTTTATGTACCACAATTACAAGTAAAACAACTGCTTTCTAAAAAAATTTCAATGCATTACCTATACTATTTTATCAGAAAGGCTTTAATGCAGCTTAAAACCACAGTTAACATTAGTGTCATGTTCCGCTCCTTTCTGCCCCCACTGCAGTAAGGAAACATCACAAAACTGTCAGAGCAGTAGCATATTCTCTCTTCAGATACTTTATTTTCTATATTTATGCACAAAAACTTTGAAAAGGGCAGAGAATTATTTCATCTTTAAATCTTGTCTCTTCTGTTTTCTAGGTCACACCACCTTGTGTATGACAATCACTGATGAAAGCCAGAGCTTGCCAGGCAGCAGCAGCAAACATTTTCACAATCAGCAGGACCAATTGAAGAAAGCAACCCCTTCTAATGAGGATTTAAACCCTATAAATCCCCACACAAACTCATTGCACAGAAATCATAACAACAACATCAACAATAATAGTAATGACATTATGTCCTTGTTTTT
>NW_010195742.1:0-1951 GCF_000695765.1 Mesitornis unicolor
TCCTCTCTCTATACTTACTGCATACGTTCAGCTTTCAGGAGAAGCAGAAATGACCGTCATTATCACAAGGAGAGAAAATGTCAGACTGCATCAGATTACTATTCAGTTGCTCTGAAATCCTGTCCCAGCAGTGACTGATATCAGATGCTATAGGAAAACTGTAAAACCTGGTGGAAAATTAAGAAAAACGTGGCTTTGAGGAAGCTTCTCCCTAACTGCTACAGTAAATATTTGGCTTATCCAAATGGATAAGAGCTACCAGACTGGGAAATACTTTTGTTACATACAGAAAAACCTGTGTGTTAAAAATTTCTCAGAACTCACTGTCTCTATGGTACATACTTTACTACATTTGGAGACTTCCTCAGGCTAATTATTATCTCCAAAAATTACATTCCATATGATTTCCAATTCCAATGTGCTGAGTATTACCTTTCTTGTTTCTTTTACTTTGAGAAAATACAAATCAAATCTTCAAAATAATCTTTATAACCTTCAGGTTATACATCTGCATAAACCATATCATCTTTTCAAACTCATCTCACATTAAATTCTTTATCTACATCTGCATTTTATTTTCATTTTGACTTTGTAGTGGAATAATTCAAATTGAAGATGGCACTGAAAATGTGAGTCAACTTCTGTTCATCAAAATCAATGATTTGCTAGTCCTTTCTGAAAAGCTGGCATTTTCCATTCTTTCCTTTTCACTATGAACCTCTACTCAAAATTTCAATTCAGCTGCCCAGAAAAAGATATTTGAGATCTGTACACACGCCTAGCACTTCCAAATGCAGAGGTCACTGCACTCCCACACCACCTCATGCATGACCCCAACGATCATGGATTGAGCTTTCTAATGGCCACTAGCTTGCAATCACTAAGGAGGAAAAAGTCTTCCTTGGTTTCACCAAGACACTTCACTAAACAGTAGTTATACAAAATAAACTAAAATTCATCCTAACACTCTCTGCTGTTACCCACATGAGGCCATTTCTTATTTTGAGCTTCTGCTGTTTACCAGCCTTCTACTAATATACTGAATTAAACTCTAAAAAGTCATCAGTCTCAATTTGCTTTCCTCTTGGAAAGTGATCTACCGTGTTCCTACCACTCCACTTAATCCACTCCCGCAAGAAGACAAATCACATGTCTTTAATAAGTTTTTGTCCTTTGTAGTTTATTTTTGTTGCTTTTTCTTACATCCTCTACATACCAGAGAGAAATTAAATATGCACATTGTAGAAGGAAACTGAGGCAAAGAAACCATAGAATGAAAATATTGCTATGGGCTTCCACTACAAGGCACTTTGAGGTCTATGACAAAACTACTGTATAAGGACTGTAATTATCCTTTGAAAATGTGTCTCAAAGACACTGAGAGTAGAGATCCTCTACGTGTGAGCCAGATCCAAAATTACTAGTGTCTTTAAGCATAGGTTCAAAGCACAAGTTAAGTATTTCACTGAGCCGGAGCAGAAATAGCTGACCTCGCACTGTAATAACATGCTAGTAAAAGTTTGTTCTTCTTTTCAGCAGTTCCTGTACACTGAGAACCCACTACAAAACGCCAAGGAACTAATAGAGTATTTCTAAGTATTTTGTATGTTACTAAGTGGAAAAATTAGATAGGAATCTGTTCCCATAAAGAAAATCACAAATCATAGGCTCTTCAGAAACAAAAGATGAGTTATGTGACAAAAAAATCAAAGTAATCTATTAACTTGCAGAGTATGCAGAAACAGTTACAAGCCACCTGTTTCTTCCTTAAAGTAAATAATGGAGACAAAGGTTGTAGAGTGGGCAGCATCTACTTCCTTTGACATAGAAAAATACCTTTTTTTTCCTGGGATACCCATTAAGAATCTGTAAATGCCAAACACTAAGGGGATGGGACAATTCAATATGCAATTCAAGAATTCATACTGAGGACGGAAGCAGAACTTGACAT
>NW_010195742.1:2159-2478 GCF_000695765.1 Mesitornis unicolor
TCAGTTGGCTTGTAAGTGAGCCTGCTACAGGACCTAACTACTGTGTAAAGGACTTTGATCTTACTTCATTATGATTTTAGGTGAATTTATATCATCCTAGGAATCCAGATAGTACTTTTATAATTAATTTTTCCCATTTTTAGTGTTTTTTTATATAAATACAATAACATTATTTTATGCCTTTTCACCAGTAAATTTGTACTACGCTTCTCTTACAGTGCCATACAGGCCTGCCTATCTTTCAAGATTTCATAAATAAAAATCAGAATTATTGTTAGAAAATAATTAATCAGAATTGTCCACCTCTAATGCTTGTTTT
>NW_010195743.1:0-1371 GCF_000695765.1 Mesitornis unicolor
CAATGGGTACAATCAAGGCTTTTCCTCTGTTTGAGCTTTTGCCTCCTGTAATTCATCCTGCGGGTATACTGGAGAAACTTGTCGAATTCTTTTCTCCATCGTTTGTGCTTCTTCGTCTGCTAACTTATCACATTGCCCCAGTTAATTCTTCTCTAGGAGTTTGCTTCAAGATCATTAATCGATTTTTTCTCCTCTACCAATTCTTCTTTTACATCCACTACTTCTCCCTTCAGGTCTTTGACCTGACGCTGCAGGGATGTTACTAAACCCTGCAAAGAATCTATGATTTTATTTTCACGTGTGTGACGATCTGCACGTTCTTCCATTCCAGCAGCTAAAGCCCCTAAAACAGCACATACTATAGCCTTTCCCTTTCCAGGTCTTAACCTCGCATCTTTCTGCAGAGCAGTTATCCTGTCTTCTATGCTTTGCAAATTGTGCCAGTTATCTCTGGCCCAGTCACGCCCCGACACTGACAGCCTGGCATTATGAACGTCTAATAATTTAAACAACACCTTGGGACTGGAAACAGGTTGAGACAGACTTTCCTGCTGTTTCCCCCTCATTGCACGTTTACCACAAAAAACAGGGCACAAATCGTCTCGGAGCTGGACACCTCCTCCGGTTTCAGATGTCAGCTACTCCAATATTGGACACCTCCTGCAGTTAGAGATGCTTGCGCTGCACTCCCTTCCTGATGGCCCACCTCTGGCTACCTGGGATGGTTCGCCTCCGACCACTAAGAACAGGAGTCCAGTCGCCCCCAATCTACTCTTCCACTGAGGGGTACAACATTACTTGATTACTCGGTCCCTGATCTTGGAGCCACTCTTACTGCACCCCTAATATGCTGGACACCTCTTTCAGATCCTCCCTGTATGTTCTAACTGTCTCTTCTCACACATTCAAATCAGTCACCAAGAAATAAACTTTAACCCACACCAGCTCTCTGACCTGTCCTACAGCCTGCTTCAAGGGTGCTTGTAGTACTGCCTCACCTCAGAGTTCTCCTTGTTATTATTGGACTAACAGTCTTTCCTTTCAGGTTACTACTTCCCATTTACCACAAACACCTCATTTGACTTCCCTATTCTCCATGTCTCGGTAACACCAAAAGTCTGTCCTCCTTCATCAGCTTTTTATATCACTTACACCTTTTACCTACACTCGCTACGTGCAGAACAAAAACACTTAGACATTTTAGGGTTAATGTCACACTCTCCTCAATCAGCCCAACCACCCTCAATAACACCAGAACAGGGGAAGAAATATCTTCTGGCCACACACACACACACTTGCTGCCGGCTGAAACAACAAACACAACAAAGGATACAGAGGGAGGTGCAGAGACCAGCTCTGCAGGTGCCTTGG
>NW_010195744.1:0-10808 GCF_000695765.1 Mesitornis unicolor
CAGCCCCGCCCGGAGACCGTGGCGGAGGCAAGCCCCGCTCCGCTGCAACTAGCAGCGCCGGCAGCCCCTGGGCCTCAAGGGGGGAGAGGCGTCGGGAGAGGCGGAGCGGGATTCGGCAAAGCCCGGGCACAGGAAATTCTCGATGCGTTCCCCGGTCCTCAAAATACGGTTAAAATCCGGTCCCATCCACAAACTTGAAATGCACGACGGAGTCAATGACCGGGCTGTCACTAATGCTCTGCGCTGGGGTTTCCCCCCGGGAACAAAACCATCACCGGGCAGTTTCACAATCGGTTGACTGCCCCTACGGGTTCTGCTTTTGTCTTTGGTTGCAGTTATGAGAAAGTGTCAAGCAAGACAAATCAAATGGAAAAAAAGAAAAAAAAATCTGTCTTCCCTTCCCTCTGCACCTTTCCCCTTCTCTCTGCTTATACCCAGACCAACTCTCTCACCCACCCTCTGCCTCTCACTTGTACTGTCTCACAGATACACACGGTATCATTTCCCCATCTGCTCAGCTCTCACACATACATACATAATACACATAAACAAATAAACGCCCCACTTTCTCCCTCCTTCGAGTGATTACAGCCTCAGACACATTACCACCATTCACTCCTTCACCTCCTCAGTCTCCTCTCTTACACCTCTTGCTCTGGGAGGTAGCGTTTAAGTAAAGGCTGGTGATTTATGTCAATGTCTCATCTAAAATGTTAGCCAGATGTGCCCAATTCACAGCTTTGACCTCTTTCTTCCCCACATCCTGCAATCTGGTATCTTCTCCCTGGAGATGCAGACACATTTCTGAACTCCAGCAGAGAGAACATTGTAAGAAAATTCAGACAATTTTCTCTGGTGACACATTTCCAGCTCCAAGTGCTTCACTCTGCACCCTGGAAAGGTTAAAGCCTCTCAGTGCTTGCATCCACATCTTGGCTGCTGCCTTTGCATGCTGAGAGGCCCTGCCACAGCAGGAAGGCAGATGCACCATCTTCTGATCACCCTAGGCCAGATCCTGACATTTCTTTAGTGAGTGTTCAGTCAACTGATACTCATTTTTTTCTTGCCCTCTATGAGGAGCAAGAAGACAAAGCTTTCCCAGCATCGTCTGGTGTGGAGCTTCACAATTGCACTGATCACAGTGAGACTTCACCAACTTTTGCCAGCTTAACATCTACCCACACCATTTTTGCAGTCACCAACCAAAACCTATCAAAGACTCCAGCCAGTTAATTGGAGTCTCTTACCTTTCCCCAAAGCCCTGGCTTCAAATAAATACCACTCCCTTCTCCTCCTCCTCCCTCTCCCTAAAAAAAATAATGTGGAAAAATGTCTTTGCCACGCTCTGTGTGAACTCATCAGACTGAGGAAATATCTGCTTCAGAGACAATTTGATTGCACTGGAGCTGGGTTGTTTGATCGGACTCTTGTTTCAAACTACAACTCCCCATGGATAGACAAAAGACTGTAATGAACAGCGAGAAGTCTTCTTCCAAAGCTGATCAGTCATGGAGATAAAAAAAGCGTAACCAAAGTGAATACAAAACTTTTCAACTTCTAACTCTTAGCCTAGCTTTATTCACTGTCATTAGTCAGAAGAAATAGAGTTTCTGAAAGCCCAGAATCCCCGTACATATTCCAATTAAAGATAACTTTTGCTTCTCCTGCCTTGAAATATACCCTGCCAGTGAGTTTCACCAGCCCTTCTTGCTGTCACCAAAGCAACACCACCTTCCTTCTTAGGTCATGTAGACAATGGCCATGAAAAACAGTAACTCCACTCCAGAATCTGCCCCCAGCTCCCACCTTTTCCCTGGCCAGATACATTGTGCCAGGCTGTGGGGTTGGACAGAAGGGACTCGCAGTTGCCCTACATCAGAAGGCAGAGGCTAACCTGCCTTCATATTTAGCATTCCAGGCAAAGGAAGAGTCTTCCTTATTCTCTTTTGGGATTAGGACCTGTGACAGTCTGAGTCTCCTGTTGTCCTGCTTGACTGACATAGCTTGGTCTGGCAGGTATCTGCCAGGTGGGGTAGAAACCAGCACACGTCACCTTGTAGGGATCTGGGGTACTCCTGGAGCTGGCCATATTTCATCTAACTGCACATCTCCCCCTTTTTCACCACTATGTTTCCATCTTCTCTTTTTGGATGGCTTCTTTGTCTTTCTGTTTTTCTTCGTTTTCATCCATGCCCATGAGCTTTGCTGTGCCTGATGTCTTATCAGCAATTTCCGCTCCTCCATTATCAGTTGGCAATGCTTCAACAGGCTCCTCCATCTCAAAAACTGCCCTCACACCAAAACAACACAACCACCTAGAAACAGGCAAAGCCACTCCTCTCCCCTCTGCCCCTGAGGTGGGAGGTGCAGGGGCCAGCAGCAAGTGGCCACCTCAATGCTAATGTTGATGATGCTGATGCTCTGTCTTGGCTTGTGACAGCTCCCACCCATAACCAATGGAGTGGTTACACCACTGAGGGGGTGCTCAGGAGATGAATGCATTTGAAGAGCTGGGAGGGCGGCTATGGGTCATTTACTCCAACTTCCCCCACTGGCCCAGGAACATCCACACATTATCCCTGAGAGATTCCCAGTAACTGCACTCACGCATCCAGTGTAGAGCAGGTAGCAGTCAGCACTGGCTCCTGGGACACAGTTGTCACTGCTAGGGGACTTGGGGGAATTTGCCCCTGGTCCTGCAGCCCCACACTCATAGCCAGGACCCCGCAGGTGAAGGGGCAGTCATCATCCACCCCTGCAGCACGCAGGGCCACCAGATACATGTCTCTGGCACCAGGTGTTGCTGGGGACAAACCCATTCACTGCCAGCTCTGGCCAGGCTTCCCCCTCTCTCCGCACACCCTCCCTCAGCCCGGCAGCCCCCATCTGTATCCAGTGAAAATGCCCCAGCCCTAGCTTGTCCTCCCATCAAGAGATGCCCTCACGCATAGGCTCACACACTGCTACTCTTTTCTGCCCCTCTCTGAGGCACTCTGGATTTCTTTCTGCCTCACGCACACCCTTTCATGCTCTGCTTCCCTCTGGCACCAGATCCTTTTGCCCTCAGGCGGATCCAGATTGCCTCTGCCAGCACAGCGCAGGCAGCCAGCCCCCCTCCCTCCGACAGACGTACTCCCACAAACCCGCTCAACCCATCCACATGGCTTTAATATTCATAAAAGTCAGCCCTAGTCTAAAGAAAATGTGGTTGATGATGAAAGTATTTACATTGCAAATCACTTTTAATAACCCTCTGGTAGTCAGCCTGGTGATACATGCTAATCCGTCTATCAGCCCAACAACAAAATAAACCCAACTCAGAAGGGGAAAGGCAGGGAGAGAAAGAACAGCCGGTGGCAGGGAGAAAGGCTCAGCCCTCCCGAGCCCCACCTAGCCCAGGGAGATAGGCACAAAGGCTTTGCTCAGCAGGCAGTGAGGGCATTAAAGAGTCAGCACAGGGAGCAGCCACTCTGCCTGCTCTTGGCCAAGCAAGAAGACACCCCAGGGAATCCCGGAGGGATTGCTGGGGCAGAGGGTGAGCCCCCAGGCACACAACCCCTTTGTTGCCTGGCAGGAGGAGGCTGTTTAAAGGCCAGGGCTGTAACTCCATCTCCCAGCTCATGCCCAGGGCTGCGGGCAACAGGGTAATGGCACACATGGGCAGGCTCTTGCCCTGAGGGTGCTGGTGGGTGAGATGTGGCAGAATGTGGCTTGTGTCCCCAGGCCAGTGTCATCCCTGTGGGATACAGGAGAGGGGACAGCACCTTGTGGTCACTTGTCTCTTCTAATACTTTGCCTAAGGGCACGGGATGGCACACTTGTAAAGTGCCTTCAGACAGTGTAAAGGGTCTGAAATAAGTAGGCCATGTTTGCTTGGACTCTTCCACAGCTGCTCTCCCAGGTGAGGAGAGTTAGGATGGTGAGAGCACAAGTCCTCCTATTCCCCATCAAGCACCATCACCAGGGAAACAGCCTTTCCCCCTCATCCCAGCCATCCCAGGGCAGCAGCAGGCATGGACTGCCCCAGGAGCCAGGACCCAGAGCTTGCTGGCACAGAACCGCGCTGCAGGGAGCGAGCGATGTTGCAGGGGAACCTGGCAAGAAGACCTAGAGAGGAGGAAGAGGGCTGCTGCAGTCTTCCCCAGAAAGGAGGCAACTGAAGGCACCCAGCTGTGCTCTGCTACCTTGGCCAGGCCCCCAGGAGTCATCCACAGCCATATCTTCTCATGCTTCACAGCATGTCTGGGCCAGAGATCGAGGAACAAAAATACCGATGCTGAAGCCGCATTAGACACATCACTTAGTGCTCAGCTGTTTCCCAGCCTCCCGGGCTGCTTGGAGAGACAGGATAATGAAAGATTCTTTCATTATTTGGAAAATGTCATTTTTAGCCCCAGTGAAGGATGCCAGAGCCACAGGCCTGGGGAGCGGGTTACTATGTTTAGCCATACAGCAGGTGTGGCCCCAGAGGCCAGGGTGACAGTGGCACCAGCAGTCCCCACGCACCCTGGGGTCCCTAGTGGGGCACAGCCAAGGAAGTGGGGTACGGCCACTGGCCCATGCAGGGAAGCCAGGTGAGCGTGAAGAAGACTTTTGTGACTAAGGTAGAAAGTCGTCCTCCCACACAGGGCTAGTGCACACCCGTGAGCATCCTTGAAATGCCAGGGGACCACCAGACACCTGCACTCTCTCACAAATATTGGTGCCTTAACTCATATGAGGGAGCATGGCAAGTGAAACATTAGACTTCATCTCACCTCATGTTAGTCCTCAGAAAGTTGGTTCTTGGGCATTGCTGATTGCTTCAGCTTGTCAAAAACAGGAGGGAAGCTGCAGCCCATGCCCACTTTGGCTTTCGGGGAGGCACAGGGAGCATGCACCTCTGGAGAGAGTTAAGCACAACGACCTGCCACCCAGCCTGGTGTGCTGCAGTCTCTTCAGTCAGTAATCATCTGCTTTTTGTGTTTTAAAAGATTGCTGCTGCTATTTTAAGGTTGCACTCAGTTTTGTCACATTTGTCATATAAGCACGACTTCGAATAGTTCACCTGTTCTGTTGCAATACCCGTTCTTGCAACTCTTATTTGCATTCTGGGTAATAGAAGGGGGAAAGTGCTTCTGAATCACTTCTTTTATACCAATTATCCAAAAAAAAGGGGAAAAAGAAAAAAAAGTGGAAATGTAGGCTTGTGCTGTTCCCATGCTGCCACAGGAGACGGCACATCTCTCCCGTGCTTGCTGTGCCTATGGGTCAGGTCTGGTCTGTGGAGCCAGCTGGTGTGCAGTGAAGCACTGTGCCTGCCTGCAGTCACCTGCTGCTGGCAGCCGGCTGCTGTGATCCCCGGGCACCGTCCCACCCAGCCTGACCATCAGGGAAAAAAGCCCCAAAGGCTTGAGCCCCTTCTTTAACAGGTAATCTACTTGTTAATTTTCAAATTCGCTACCTCATTAATTCATTACTCACCTTTAATACGGGCAGCTGCTTGCTCAAGAAGGAGCTCATCCCAAGCAAGGAGATGAGCCCCAGCCCCACACAGGCCCTGAACCACTCAGCACAGCCCTCGTGGCTTGCCAGGTCCCTGCGCTGTGGGCACAGAGGTAAACCCAAGACCCTCTGGGGGCTTCCCTGCAGGCCCTCAGGGCTTCTCCTCCTTCTAGAGCAGCCCTGCCTGCAGCTCAGTTGCTCTGCCATCAGGTTTAACTCACCAAGCAGCTTGGTGGAGCTTACCTTCTAATGCACACGCAGCCTAATAAATATTTGCTTTAATGCACCCACTCTTTTAAACATTTCCACTAAAAAGGTACATTTTTCTCAGTCTGACATAATCACCAGTGCTGCTAGCGGACAAAGAACTCTATGTGTGTGTGTCTCACCTCAGGTAGCCCAGCCCAGCTCCCCGCACACTTACCTACCTTGCATTGATGGAAATGCTACCTACAGTCCCCTTCACAGAGAAGGAAACCAAGAGGAACACAGCATGCAAAAATCACAGCAGATAAAATAGAACAGTCGGCAATTGCTGCGCTAATAAGGGATTTAACATGGCCAGAAGGAAGCAGGTCCTTTCTTTCCCAAGAAAGATGCTGCCCCTGCCCTGCACCTCCTGGCACCTGGTGGGACCTGGCCACTGGTTTCTTGCCTTTATCCAGCGGGCAGCAAGCATGATGGCAGCCGTCCCCCAGCACTCACACCTCCTGCACATGGTGCTGCCCCTCTCCTCACCCCTGCTGCCCCTCCAGGATGAAGACCCTGTGCCAGCATCTGGTGCGGGCTGGTGATGGGTACTGAGCTGCCACGTACTGTGGCGCCGAAGACAGCCTGCTGCCACCGGGGTCTCCCATTCACCTCCAGGTCTGTACCCTCCACCCAGCCCTAGCACTCACCAAAGAGACTCCACTGCCCCAGGCCAAGCCAAAAACCTGGCTGAAGTCTTTCCTTACGGCAAGAGGCCATTTCTGAAGGCAGAGCTAGGGATGGACGAGACTCGAGGCTGCAGGATGCAAGCTCTGTTCTCTGCCGGCCAGGCTAATAATCCTGTATTAAATTACAGGCCTGGGTTCAGTTGTGGTGGTTGGGTTTTTTTATAAGCTGTCTGTTTAGATTTATCAGTGTAATTCCTGATACTGCCTTGTCGGGCATCATTACGATAATCTCACTACTTGTGTCTGCCGGGGAATTGGAGGGTGAGCAGGGGCTGCTGCAGGGTGGGAGGGCAGCGGGGCTGGGGCTGCCTGCAAGGCACAGCTCTGGGACCAGTGTCCCCAGAGCTGGGGACCCTGGGGAAGAGGGAGGCACAAGGGCATGACTTGAAAGTCAAGAAGTCACAGAAAGAGCCAGCGTGGTCAGAGAAGGCACCGAGGGAGGAGGGAACCAGCCTCCAGCCAGATCGGTCTCTGTCCCCCAAATGATTTCACTGGGAGGAAGAGAAACCTCAAGAGAGGAGGAGAGGGCACCCAGAAAAACCTGGAGGATCTAGGGAAGCTGGAAATGAGCAGCCTCTGTTTTGGCATCGATCCCTCACCCCTTAATTCCCAGTAATTGCATCATTTATTTGAATAAGGCTTCACAGAGCAGAGCACAGGAGGAAGAGGATGGCAGGAGCCAGCTCTGTCTGTCTGTCCAGGCTGCAGCCCCTTTCCCCTCCAGAAGCACATGAAGCCCTCCTACCCCTCCTACTCCCTCTTCCTCCTTCTCCTCCTCCTGAGACCCTCACCCGCAGCAGGGGAAGCCCCAGCGCAGCGCTGCACCTCGCCTGCCCAGCAGCCGGAGAGGGGTCTGGCTCAGGAGCTGCCCAGGGCAGGGATGATGGAGGACTGGGATGCTTTGGGCATGGTGTGGAGCAAAGGCACCTGTGGGAGCCCATTAACCTGTGTGGAGCATCCCCCTCCCCCGTCGGGCAGGGGCTGGGGCAGCCGCGGTTGGGAAGTGAGTAATCACATCAGCAAAATAAATAAAAAGCCCAGCCCAGCCTGGTGTTCTTATTAATGAAAATGAGCCAGTGATGGGACTTAATTTCCAGCCCCATGGTGATTAGGCTAGAGGATGGAGCAGCAGCAAGGGACATAGCCTGGTGGCCAGGCAGAGCTGGACCCCAGCCAGGCACAGCCAGGGGTAGCGAGGGACCACAAGCCCCTTCCAAAGAGGGAACAGGAGTGAGAGCGTGGCCTTGCAGCCTGGAGCACGAGGAGAAGAGCTGCTAAAACCTCCAGAGAGCAAGCGCTTCCTGCTGCCTCGCTGGAGTCAGGGACCCAGCCACCTTCACTTGGGTGGGATCTGGCTGAGGTCACCGCTGGAGAGGGGGTCTTCAGACCACAGGGAAGGTATCCCCACCTCTCCCCATGCTCTGGTTGTACCTTTGCCAGCCGCTGCTCATTGCACCCCTGCTTAGCAGGTACTTGGCCAAGCCACCCTTCTCCAGCTCCTCCAGTCTCCCTTCATGTATCTGCCCCTGCAGTCACTTGTACCCACGCTGCTCCCACAGCATGCCAGCATCCCCCAGGTGCTGCTGCAGAGTGGGATGGCAGGCACCCCCATAATACAGCAAAAGACCAGCTAGGTTCCCCTCTCGCTACTATAAATTAGGGAAAAAATCTGTTTTCATAGATTTTTCAGAGTTGCTGAGTGAGAGAAACACTTTTTGAGGGCAGATTTTCTATGGAGGGACACTGCACACTGATGAGCAGAATTAATTAATATCCAGTTGAGTAGCTCACCCTAAATGGGTTTTGTCACTGAAATTGAAAAATACATCATCTTAGTGGTAGTATTTTAAAAGAGGAAAGTAAGCAGCTAGGGTCTTATTTGCTTGGAGGGCAGAACTATTTTATTTATTTATTGCATCTGTTCAGGGACTGCGACCCTGCCTGCAAACCCAGGAGCAGTCCCAGCACAGGGGACAGGACCTCTTCCTCCTCAGCAGTGGGGCAGGAGCACACCACCCTTGCAGGCAATGGTGCAGGAGGACCCTTGAAGCCCATCCAGAGCACACAAAGCAAAGCAAAGCAGAGCAAAGCAGTTCTTAGCAAAATCCCCCCAAAGAGCTAAAGATGCCATCAGGGAGGAGCAGCCCCATGAGACTGCAAAGGGCCAGTGCCAAACTGATGAGGCTGTGAGCTGGGGACAGGGCAGCTGGCAAGGCAGATCCTGTGCTCCTGCAGGGGCTTAAAGGGCCTTTCCAGCTGTTTCCTAAAGGACACAACCTGTTACCAGTAGCTGCCAACCTCTTGGGGGCATCCAACCAGCACCAGCCCACAGCCTTCATGAAAAGCCCCTTGGGTCCCTCCTCACCCCTGGTACTGGGCCAGCCTCCCCACGCTGGGCTCCAGCGCACAGTCCCCCCATCCATCACCTCCTCAATGAACTGAGGCAGCCGTGCCACTGGCCCAGCCAAAGCGTTACCGCCAGCCTTGGGCTGGGATGCTTCAAATAGCTGTGCACTACGATACAAATTGTACTTTGATGAGGTTCATTAGGCCATCTGGATGGCCTTAAACAGCCTTGATGAAGATGGAGCAGGGGCTGCTCGAGGCAGGAAGAATCTTGGCAGTTTCAGGGCCAGTTGCCATCTCTTAAGCTAATACTTGTGCAAGCAATGGGGCTGGGACTGGCATCGTCAGGGTGGGTCCATGCAAAGCAGGTCTGCCCAAAGGCAGAACTTCAGGTGGCCAACGTGTCCCCCTCCGTAGCGTGGGCAGGACATGGGTTCTTGCAGCCTGGCTCTGCTCTCTGTCAGCAAAGCCCATGAATCAGGGTGTTCCTGTGGATGGACACAAGCCCTGATCCCGGTGAGCATCATCTCCAGACCATCCTGCTCCCATCAGTCCCGTTAACAGTGTGTGAGGCAGTGCTTCCAGCAAGGAAAGCCCATGCACACTGATGAGAGTCATAACTGCAGGATGGGGAAGAGCAGGAGGAGGCTGCTAGAGAAAATCATCTGGTGGAGGGTAAGGGCCAAAGGGCAGGGAGGGCAGCCTGGAGAAGCCCAGTGCGGAGGAGATGCCCCCTCCTGCTGAGCCCACAGCAAGGGACTCCCAGGAGCAAGTGCAAAGGCAGCACCAAAGCAGGGAGCAGCATGGGACTTGGGTGGGCATTTCACACACTGGTGACCCCCAGCCATCTCTTTTGTGGCACCTTGGAGTCCCAGTGGGGCTTTAGCCAAGGTATTCCCCAAGTCTGATTTCCAAAGCAACCTCTAGGCAACAAGTTCAGCCCTTCCACAGGACGGGACCTACAGGTGCCACTTGTCCCCCTGGGACCTCAGCCACCTTGACCTTGCCTGGCCGCCTGCGGCACACAGCCCCATCTCACTGTTGCGACCTACATTCTGCCTCCCCAAACGTAAGGCATTGCACTTAGCTGCATTAAACCCACAGAGTGCTGTATAGGGCTAATTTCCGATCAGGCTGTCAGGAAGTATTATGTCAAATACCTTACAGGAGCCTAAGCATATTATGCCGACACAGCTACCTTTGTCAACCAAATCTGAGGTCTCATCAAAAAAACAATGCTGGGTTTAGCCATCCTCAGCGCCTCCAGAGCAAACCCATCTCCGGGGCTTCTCCTGGGTCACTGCACCCCGAGCACTGCAGCTCTGCAGGGAGCAGCCCGAGCTACCAAGAGCGGGTGTCGCCACAGAGGAGCTCGCGTGACTTCCGAATAAAGGGTGCCTGGAGCAAGATCCGTACTCCCACCCTGCGAGCAGCCATGGGAAATGGGGCAGGGTGAGAAAGGCTGGGTGCAGGGCAGCAACTTGCACTGGGTTACTGCTGCCTTTGCATGCTCAGCTCTCCTCCTCCTCCTCCTCCTCCTCCTCCTCCTCCTCCTCGCAGACTGCACCGTGGCCCAGGCGCTCCCTCTGCGTTACAAAACCACCGTGTCCTTCCCAGTGCCGCTTGTCATTGCCAGTCACACCGAGTCCTGCAGCCCAAAAGCTGCTGTTTTGTGGCTGTGCTTGGTCCCCTCTCAGCAATGCAGCAGGACTGGCCCCAATCCCTCCCTAAATAATTGTTTTAATTAGTGTTTGCTTTGATGTAGGTGATTAGCAGGGGGCTGCTAGCAGGGCTTCCTTGGGAATTTTTGCTGGGGGCAGACAGATAAGTGCAGTCCTCTGTACTGTTGTAGAACTTCAATGCTTTAATACCAGCCTCCCCAGTCACTGCCAGTCTTCATTAGCCCCTTGAAGCCTTTTCCAGTTCTGCCTGTGGCCAAAATGGGATGGAGTTCACAGCACCTGCCCAGGCACGGAGGACAGGCGGGTGACCTTGTGAGTGGGTACCCATCTCAGTGAGGGTATGGCCCTGCCTGGAAGG
>NW_010195744.1:11000-50906 GCF_000695765.1 Mesitornis unicolor
GGGAACTCGCTCATCCCCCCTCCAGAGCCTGCCGCTAAAACAAATAATCTGCAAATTAAAGTTTCCCTGCAATGGGGTGGCAGTGCCCCACGCTGTACTGGAGGAGGAACCGGAGCCCATCTGCCATCAGAGCCGGCCCCTGATCCTATCAGGATATTATTGTATTATTGAACTGGGGATTGAGGGACAGGCTTTAATAGCTATGATGGTATCAGTGGTCCAGCATTAAACTCCAGGAAGGGCCACGACTTCTTGTGTTTTCCCTGGTCTGAGGCAGCAATTGCATGCCACAAAATTCTCGAGGATAAAAACAATTTCGTCTCTGCACCAAATTAACACAGGTTCAATACACAGTGAGGGGGTTAAGTCCGTGTTTGTGGAGCACCAGCCTTTCAAACAGCCCGGGAGGGCACCCCTGCCCTTGGGCACCCGTATCTCAGTTCAGACGCACATCGTGGGAGAGCCCCACAGAACTGAGGGCTGCTGCTGGGGGGGTGTCACAGCAAAAGCCCCTACCCAGGCACCCTCTTCTCCACCTGGAAAGCTTCCCAGCAGCTGCCCTGTGGCCCCTGAGCCCACCACCACACACAGCTGTGTGAATGCATGGGAAGGGGCCAGCCCCACACCCCAGCTCTGCATCCCCATGCTCTGGGCAGAGGCAGGGCAGCAGCTGCCGTCTTGCAGCACATCAACTCCAGGCAACCTGGTCTGGCGTCAAAGGAACAGGAGGCCACACCAGCCTAAGGTAGGGCTCGGTATGGACACTTCACCTGTGTTGGTAAGGGGTGCTGGAGCTCATTTAACACACAGCAGTGAGCACTGGAGAGCTCAAGACCCACAGCCATGCTTGTACCAGGCCCCATTACACATTAGGAACTCTTGTCAAAACCCCTCTTGCTCTCTTTACCCTTTTCTCCATTTCCTCAATTTCCTCACAACGGAGCATCTACCGAGCCCCACTGTAACCTGTCCTGGTCTGTTTTCTTCCAGATGTTCAGGACTTCCCTCTCCCCCAGCAGCTGCAAGTTGCAGAGCAGACACGAGGACATTTGCCTTGTGTGCCAAGCAATGCTCAAAGTGACAGACACCCAACCTGGAGCTCTACTGGTCTGCCATTCGTGGGGCACAGAGAAAGGGTTTGGGGAAAGCTGTAGCAGTGGTGTACCCATATGGGTGGGAATATTGGTCTGGACATGTAGCTGAGCCTAAGAAACAGAAAGGAGCCAGCCTGGAGCTCAGTCTCCTGCCAGCCACAGCTGAAGCGAAGGCTCAGTGGGGCAGCAGAGCCCAGCTGCATCTCTCCACACAAGTGGTGGTCCAGTTTCAGCAACAGGTCCTCCTGGAGACCTCGGTGCCTGGCTGCCTCTTCCAGTGGTGGCCTTTGCTGCCTGCTGGGCTCATATCTTCCATCGCTCACACCCTGCCTGTCCCATGGAGTCATTTGAGCCCTGTCCGTGCAGTGCTTGGGCCTCCCAGTCCCTTCCACATGGCACCACCAAGCCAGAGAAGCCTGAGCTGAATTAGCAGATGAGAATCTGGCACAGAGGGTGGATGCTTGAAGGCTGAGCAACAGCATGTTGATTTTTGGATGGGAAGCAGAGGGGCAGCCTCATGGTGCCCCCTCTGGGACTCCGGCTCCTGGCTGGGAGGAGCTGATGCCGGGTGCTGGTGTCCCAGTGAGGACAGCTTGATCCTCGCCAGTTCCTAGCAGGGCTGCATGCCAGCAACCACTGGGAAGGCAAAACAAACAGGAGCCGAGGGAGCTAACCCAGAACAGATGAGAGGTGTTTCTGTTTGAGACACGGTGGAGAAACAAATCCCAGCGCTTGCCAGAGTGCACGGAGCAGACTGTAGCGAGCCTCCTGCCTATCACCATGGTGGGAGCCATGCAGCAGCAGGACAGGGAGCAGAGACCTCTGCTCCTGGGGGTAAGGAGAAAGAGGCGCCAACATTAATTGGCTGGCAGAGTGTGGCAGCTGGAAATGAAAGGCTGACAGCCCCCCGTGCCCCCCTCTGGTGCCAAGGGCCCCCTCCACGCAGAGGCGGCAGCGGCATTTATGCACGGCACACCGAGATCCCAATTAGAGGCGGATGGCTCAAATGCTGCACACTTTAATTAATTTGCCTTTTCCTGCTGGAGAATAGCTTCTCTGACAGACTGGGAGCGAGCAGAGAGGGCAGCTGCTGCCCAGCCAGCAGCCTGAGAGGCGGGCAGTGGGCCAGCTGTGGGGCTCAGCTCCAGCACCAGTAACTCCAGAGGAGAGAGAGTCCCCGTGCACCCAACTGTGACCTGGTCCCTGCCCTCTCCTTCCTGTCCAGCGCAGCTTCTGGTTGTCCTGTAGAGCTGGGGTCCCAGCACCACCCAGCTATAGGGTCACCCCACGCCAGACACATACGAGTATGGCATGGGACTTCCAGGGAGAGTCAAACGAAGGTGCTGGAGATGGAGCCACAGGTCAGCACAGGAGAGAGGGCAAACACAAGTCATAGAACAAGTGGGTCTCACCACTTGGCTGTACCACCTGCCAGGGCTTAAGCACCCCCCTGTGGGATCCCAGGTCTTGCCTCCAGGCAGTGCTCACCCGCTGGTCTGGTCCCAATCCCAGCGGCACCAGAGCTGCAGCAGTGCCCATGCAGGTTAGCGCTATGAAGGATTCATACAGAAGACCCCTTCCAGCAAAGCTGATTTAACCATTACCTCCTCCTGCTGCCCCCAAGCTTCTGGCACCTTCTCTTTTCCTAGCTAACCTAAATAATCTTGTATCTTCAGCTGTTTCCCCCCTCTTCCAGCTCATTAGGGCTTTTAGAGAACATTGGCTCCTACCAAACCTGACCAACCCACCATTAACTTCTTTCCACGCCAAGAACTGGCTGTTACTTTTGACTCCAATTCCCACCACAAACAGCTTCCACCTCCAGGAGGACTCTACCCCTCACCCTTGAGGTGAGAAAGTTTCTCTAATAGCTTCTTGTGGGGGACTTTATCAAAAGCCTTTTGAAACTTAAATAAAATTCTCTGCACTGCATTTCTCCTTTCCTCAGGATTCCGTTAGCACATTTAAAAGTTTCTGACAGGCTAAGGCTGAGAAATGCTTTTGGTTTTTAAGATTATTTCCTGCTCCTAAGCAGCAAAGTGCTCATTTTGCCTTCTAAATTGGGCCAGCAAGCATGCACGGCTCTGGTTTGGTTTCCTCAGGCAGCTCTGTTGAATTTCCACATTACTCCTGGCAGGGCGCTTGCCTCAGCGCTCGCTGCGTTACCGCACTGCAGCGAGCAGGTAAGCAGCGAGGGTTGGGGAAGGAGCCCCATGCTGCTGCTGCACGTGTCCTGGACAAGGGCAATCTCACTGCCTCTTGTTCCACGCAGGGCTCCAGGCCTTAGGTCACCGTGTGGATTCAGGGGTACTGCTCAGGGTACAGGTCAGCTCAGCTCTGCCCAAACCAACCAAGGAAGACTGCTGGGCCAGAAGAGGGTAGACCAAGGCAGAGATAAGAGTTTTGTTCCACAAGAGGCATGGAAAACATAAGAAATAAAACACATTGGGTGGGGGAAGTGAGCCTAGGACATGTGTGTGCTCAATTTTCCCTCTTGTCCCCCCTCCTCCCACCCCCTTCCATCAGGTCTCAGGCAGGGACGGAAACTGAGCTTGGCAGATTCTAGGTCTGAAACTCAAAAAACCCCACTGTACTTTCTGTATAGAAGCCCACCACCACTGAGAGCACCTGCTCAGTTGTGTGGCCACAGCAGCTCATCTACAAAGCACATCCAAGGCAGCATCTGAAGGTTCTGTCCACCCACACCCACTGTTGACTCTTAAAGCCTGTATGAACACAGGAGTCACGCTGCAGCTGCTACCAGCCTCTGGCCCAGAGCTACAAAGCAGGTTAGAAGAAACATCAAAGCTGTCTGCTCTGATCAGGCCTCCATGCTCAACTCATCTGGAAGAGTTTCACCTACAAGCCTTGAATCTTCGCTCAGGCTGCTTTGGAGCTGCAGAGATGTCCTAAGTTGATGTCAGAGACAGCAGCAGCTCCCACTGGAGCTCACTACCTGCTCTGCCACCACCTGCAACGGGTGCAGGGCTGGACCAAGGGGCAGCCCTCAGCAGAGCACGCTTAAGGTCTCTGCACAGCAGCCTGGCCAGACTGCCCAGCAACAGCGCATGCCAGGCCTCTGAGAATCTGCCAACACTACTGGAGACATCCTGGAAGACCTTTCTGCAACCATGATGGAAATTTTTATATAGGTAGCTTGGCTGTGGCTATGGAAATGGACATCTGTAAATGCTCTGCAACACATCTACAAAGAACGGGCCTCAAGGCCCTTCCAGGAATCACACAGGGAGAGGGAAGCAGAGATGCCAGGCTGAGCTGAAGCAGAAGCAGTTTTTTTCCTGGCTCTGTTTTAGTTTGTTCTCAAGCAGAGCAGTAAACAGCTGTGCCTAGACTTGCACAGCCCTGTATGCCCAAGTCTTCAACTGAGACATAGCTCCTCTGGCATCCAAGTGCCACCACATCCTTAGGCCACCCCACACTGAGGGATGCATGAAACCTTCCTCACCACACAAGGGAATCCCGTTTTTCAGGCTGCTCTCCTGTCAGATCAGGGATGTGGTTGGCTCCGGGCAGGTTTTAGAGCCTCATTAACACTCTGCAATGAGGCCTGGCAGCAGCTGATTTGATTTAAGGTTCATTTCCAGGCTGTGATTTAAGAGAAGATTTGCTTAATGTTCTCTAACAGACTCTTCTGACTGGGAGCTTGAGTGCTGCCTAATGACAGCCTTATTTATTGTAATGTCTTTGCAGCGCAGAGTCTAGAGGAGCCGGGCAGGAGCACAGCAGCTGCCGGCAGGTGCTCAGACAGCAGGGGAAGCATCCCTCACCACAGTGGTAACACCAGGGCATGCGCTCCTTTATCCACAGCAGTGAGATACTGCACCTCCCTTCTTCCCTGGGAGGTCAGCAAGATAGACCACTCTGCCTAAGATAAGCAGTGCTGCATCTCTACACACCCTTTTAAACAGAACAGGAGAAACACTCCCTGCTGTGGTACTTGAATGATGTGCCTGCTCATCTCCAGACTGGTTAAAAGGTGATTTGCAATCAAGACTCCCAAATGCTCCTCTCTGTTTCCCAATTTTGGGATTCCAACTCAAAGGCTGAGCTTGCTTTCCTCCTGGGAAGTGGGTGGTCATCATCTGACATTGTAAGCTACCTTGAGCTTCTGAGCTGGATGTACCTATCCTAAAGCCAAACACAGAGACAAACACCACACAAATGAAGACAGTGGGTCAAGCAAGGGTTTGTCATATTTTAATGACATTGATCTTTGGTGTTTCCCTCGTTAACACTCACGCTCTCCCCGTCCGTCCTCCACAAGCCTGCTAGGGATGGAGAGTTACAAACGAAAAGGAAAATCACATTTGAGACTAAAACCAAAATATCAGAGCCTTGATTTCTCCACTAGAAACTACATGTACAAGGTCAAGATTTCACATGCAACACCTTACATCACAGACTCATACCTCACACCCTGGCCTGGAGCTGAAAGACATTTCCTGCCCCCTGCCAAGGAGGTGTAGCTCAGTCCTGGCACCATGAAACCACTGGGATGGCTCATTCATGTTAATATTGGCACAGCTTAGAACATCCTTGCGTGAACCGCATCCTGACTAGAGAGCAGTAGCCCCTGTCTCTCTACCCTTCTATACAGCAGCTCTGCTTAGGTTCCTGCCAAGTACTAAACTAACTCTCTAAAAAGGAAAGATCCCCACCTGTGAGCAGATCCTGAGCCATGAACGTTTTGGCAAAGCCCATTTCTCACCAGAAAAGACCACAGGGCAGGCAGGACGGGTCTCAGAACATCACAGTCTGAGGGGGAAGCAGTGCTATGCCACAGAGTGGGACTGTGACCTGGAAGACTCCTCCACTCCAAAAACAGAGCTGGAGCATCACGCCCAAGTTTGCCCAGTTGGAGTGCCTGTCTCCAGAAGGATGCTGCAGGCCCCCTTCTCTTTCTTCACTCTACTGATCAGCCCCTGGGCATAAAAGGGCAGGAAAGAGGAAAGGAAAGAAGCTTTACAAAGGATGACACCGAATTGCAGGGTTAGGGCTGAGCTCAGGGGTTCCCACAGGGCTTCAAAATCTGCATGATGTGCAGCCAGTATGGTTCATACTCCTGTTAACTCTTCAGCAGCTGGAATGTTCAAAGTTAAGTACACTTTCTTCCCCATTGCTTCCCTTGCAGTTCTGATCCCTTCCCACTCACCGAGGATAGAGAAGCCCTCTGAACCACCAGCATGCTGTCAGAGCCACACGTCCCTACTCTTCCAGCTCCTGGCCAGCTGTGAGGTACAGGTCTCTGCTGAGCAGTACAAGGGTAGCACCAACACACAACTCAATCTCTACCTGTTCCGCGACTCCCCACTGGTGCTGTCATTACTATAAAAGTTGGTACTGTCAGGAAGATGGTTATTATTAGTTAGGTCACTGTATTCAATTGGTCCCTCAGTGTCCATGGAAGACTGGGCCTGCTCTGGCAGGTCCAGGCCACCAACGCTTTGTCCTTCACTCCCGCTAGGGGCTGTCCGCGGGCTCAGGCCGCGCTCTGACAGCTGCATAGACTCTGAAAGGATCTGTCCCTCCAGCTCAGCTGCCAGCTGCTGCGAGGTGGATTGCTGTGCTGATGTACCCTCAACTCCGGTGGACTCTGCACCAGTCTGAGAGCTGCGGTGGATCCGGTGGCTCACAATGATGTTGTTGCCAAAGCCGCCCATGGACGCCATGGTGGTGCTCTGCTCCCGCTGGACCACAGCAGTCATGCCACCTTCTGCCATCAGCCTTTGGATCCTACTCAGGGCATCATCCCCACTAGCCCCATACTCTGGACCTTCACCTGCAAGAGAAAACAGAAGCAACTTGAGTGCACAAGGCAAAGTACAACACAAAGAGAAAGCATGGTGGGTAGATACATCACACAGGGCACGTGTACTGGGACAGAAGATGGGTTTTGTTCCAGAGGGAGCCCAACATTTTACGTCTATAACTTTCAGTGAAGCGCCAAGCAAAGGCACTGAACTCTGTCAAGAAAATCTTGGCCACTCCCACAGGTATCCCTCACAGACTCAAGCCTTGGAGCAGCAGCTCTTATCTAGCCATATAGGTGGAGAAGAAAGAAGAGTCAAAGAGGCAATGTGTTTTCTCACAGGTGCACAGACAGTTCAGTCAGTCCCATAGGGGCAGGAAGAAAAACCTCAGTTTGCACTGCAATACACCAAACATTTCATCATGGTTTTAAAAAGTCCTGTGGCCTTTCCCAGTTCAAGTTCACCTGTTTGAGAATACCTTAAGCAGATGACATGATACGAATCTCCCCAGTATGAGAAGGATATATCTGAGTCTTCCCTTCATAACCACGCTCTGGCCCTCTATTGAGCTCTGAGGGAACCATCATCAGATGCCTTGGTTGCTGAAAATTACTTTTGAAGAACAAATTCTCACACAAAAACAGTCCACATAGGAGATTAAATCCCCATGGCAGGAAGATTCAGCCCAGTTGTTTCCAAACATCCTCCTTTTGCTACAAGCCTTACTCAGACCGTTTGGGGAAAACAATCCGTAATAATAAACTGCTAGAATCATCCCACTGTGGGATCCTGACGATTCTTATTAAAGAGATAAATCTCACTCCCAGCTCCATGAAGTTATCCCAGTGCTGATTAGAGGAGAGGAGAAAACCATGAGCTCTCCTGGCACCAAGGAAATGAACACGAATGTCAACAAGGCTAGATGTAGGCAGGAGCTAAAACACAATAAAAACCAAAAATGCCACACTGACTAGGAAGACAAAACCACTTGGGGCTGTGGGGTGGAGATCATGTTTCCAACATGGGGGCTGCAGTATTCAGCATAGTCTACACCGTGCCACTATATAGGTTTGTTGGGCTTTTTTAAAAGCAAGATAGTTAAAGCTGTTAACATGCTGTGCAGTCAGTCAGCAACAGCTTATTCCCTTTCCTCATGGGCTCAGCAGTACTTGCATCAAACACCACCAGCTTCCTCCACCACAGGATACAGCTCATTTCATCTTCAAGAAAGTCTGCTGACATACTGCCCTGCTGTAGAAATACTATGGACATTAAGGGCAAATTTAATTCTCATAAGCTGAATGAGCCCCTTTCTGCTAGGAATGTAGCAAGCCTGCTACGTCCACTATACAGACAGCAATTACATAGCTCCTTGGTTAGAGCACAGAGACACCAGTAACCACAGGAGAATCTGGAGCAGAGCCTAGAGGAGCAAGCAAGACCACCTCCTGATGTCCTGGGCAGAGCCTGACCCACAACTCTAGTAGAGAATTCCTGCTCATGATCCAGTTGATGCGAGAACTAGGATGTGGTTGATGCATGAACTAAGAACCTGGCTGACCAGCACAAAGACCGAGAACACAGGCAGCTGTTAGACTGGAAGCTTCCGTGTGAAAAACATGCATGCCAGGGACACTGAAGCATTAATCAAGAGCAGAAGTAAGTTGAGGGTTTGAGAAGCATGGTTTTGGATTCAGTCATTGCTTCCTTCTGAGGGCATTCATTACCAACCATCTGGCCAGGCCAGCAAGGAAGCTTGAGGAAGCCAAGATGTGCAACCTGCCTTAGAGGCATGCCAGCCAGTCCTCTCCAGTCCTGAAACAGCAGGTACTGTGCTCTTGACAGATCACTTACAGGAGCACTGGAGCAGTGAATCAGCAAGGATCCCCAACCAATGCTCCTCAGCATTACAAACATGTGCTTCACCGGAGGAGACCGTGGAGGCTGTGCACACCACAGCACCCCCTGCTCTTTCCCACCCCTTAATTATCATGTGCCATGGCTGAATTTCCAGTGGAGGCAGCTGCTTGCTCAGAAAACAGGCAAGGGCTGATGCCACAGCAGAAATCAGCAAGTCATGAGACCTCAGATTACGAGCACAGAGATACAGCAGTGTTGAAAATCCCAAAAGAACAGTTCGTCAAGGGCCAGAAGTGAACCTCACAATTCAAGCAACCAACAGGCACCTCTGCTTTGGGGGTTTGTCCTCCCCTTTTACCTTTCAGATTTCGACACTGACTTTGGCTGGCTGGTTCAGAGCAAAGCTTCCTGTGCAATTTGCCTTGAGCTGAGCTACAGCACAGATTTGCATACAGCCAGTTTCTACTGCCTGGTGACTCCCACACACGTTCCTTCACCAGGCTGCCAATGCAGACTGCATTCGTACTCAGTGCAAGTGTAACAAGCTAACTTCCATTTGGTGGAGGTTCAGAGTGTGCACACAGGCACTTACCCAAAACAACAGCAATGCCGTAAACCCCACACCTCATGTCACTAGAAGTCTTCAATCTGCTGCAGTGCAAACTCCATTCCTTGCTCCACCAGCTGAACAAACAGGATAGAGAGAAACCCCATACTGGTGACACTTTTTTCAGACTCCAAGGGGTTTAAGCATATCCAGAGCATGAACTTGAGTTTGTGCAGGAGGAGTAGGGCAAGTGACAACACATCTAATTCTGTACGTGGAGAAGGGAATTCCTCTTCTCTCATTTTATGCTCAAAACTACATTCTGATCTCCCAGACCCTGTAAAATCCTTTATCCTAAGCTCTCATTCTTCCAAGCCTACCTTCTAGGGTCAGGAAAATAGAAAAAAAACAAACCTCACAAAGCACCTACAGATAAAATCCAGAAGACAGAGCAAACCAGCTTCAGTTACAGTACGTGAAGTACCGGTGAAGGCAATAACACCTGTCAGTTTATCCCCCCACCTGGGCTTGTCCCTGTGTCAGAATCCATCACAGAGCAGGAAGCAATCTTGAGACACAGCCTCCATCCTTTTGTGGACAGGGACACACAAGGTCTGTGCATGACAGAAGAACATAACCCACGGTTCTCTTCTGCAATACAAGTATTACTGCTGGGTCCACAGTGCTGTTCCTACAAACCTTTTCTACTCTAACTGAAGTGACCTTTCCAGATGTCCAAAACCCCATCTATCCCAAAGACAGAAACAAAACATTACTTTTGAGAGTAATTATCCAAAAGACCAGCGGATTTCTGTCAATCTAGACAACTGGCTCCAACATTTCAGAAAATACTCCCTAGCTGATGCCTCTGTCTTTAAAAGTCCTCTGCCACACTACTCCAGCAAGACAAGAGTTTGACACAGAAGACTACAAAGGCAAAACAAGTGGCAGACTTTCAGTGGAGCTGGGCATAAAGCACATGCATTTCCACTCTTAAATGAAGCGGTCCCTGAAGGACTTAAAAGGAGTACAACTTGTTTATCTCTGGCCATGGATGGCACACACCTGATAAAGAGCAAAGCCCATAGAAGCAAGGACAAGATCAGGCTCCTCTGTGGCTGTGCGATGTACGGGCAGCGCTTTTGAATTTTTTCCTATTTTTAGCTTTCCTCTTTCTAAAACCAGCGGTAGTTAGTAGCCATGCTTGCAAACAAAGCTTCAAAATTAGAACTAAGAGTAAGCACTGCAGAGATATCTAAGCCTTCAGAGAACGTGGAATAATAGCTCTGAGGTGTGAGCTGACCCACTAATTCAGATGCTCAGAGATAAAAATATCAGCATTTTAAAATGAATTCACTCCTTGCATAAGAATAGGAAAGGGAGGGTCACAGCACAGCATAACCAGCTATGAATAATCACATCTCCCTTAGTGCCAGAAATACTACCAGATACTTTTCTCCCCAACCAAGCTCAGAAGAGTGTTCACACTTCCTTTCTGAGGTAGCTAATCCAAACAACTCCACAGAACTCAGAAAAGACACTACTGCACTGACTTGTAACAAATTTCTTAGCAACATCTCACCTTAGTGATTTCTATAAGTGAAATTTATTTTTGTAATGAGAGTTTAAAAGTAGCCCCCATAATTTCATCCCAAGAGAGTCAGGTACTCGCACTGAGAGTAGCTCCCACTGTAAAATCTTGCATAGTACGTGCTTCTAGAACCCAAGTCTATTTTTTAGGTAGCACTTTTCAGAGGGCTTTAAAGAGAAACTGAAATTTGCAGTTCTATAGGACATATGACGCACATTTTACAGATGGACGGGCAGATGAAAGGCTAAGGGATCTACCCACGTTTCTACTTGGAGAACGAGAGGAAGATCTGGAAGCTGATCCCTGGTGTCCTGGTTCCCATTTCCACACTAATTGCACAAAAGTCACATCACATCTGACAACAGCATTGCAAGAATGTGTTCAGCTAAACGTAAAACAACATGTTTTTTAGCATTCATGAGGCTCGCCTGGGGACAGGGTATTCCTGCCCATGCAGCCCCCCAACACACGTTTCTAATGTCTCGGATTAAGTAAGTTACATCACAGGCCAGCACACTGACTCTGCTTACGAGTGCTCCTTAGGCATCATCAGGATGCTCTGCTTGTACCAGGAACGTTTCACTTGCATGTGCTGTATTTCACTATGAACAGTCTGCCCAGACTGAATCCCACAAACCCGAGCCTCCATTTTACAACCCTTTTCCCTCTAAAAAAGTATTTGCTGCAACCTATGAAAGCAGTTAGGACAGGATGGAGATTTGTACTGGCTGGTGAGAAACACTTCAACCAGACAGGTTAAAAACTTTTTATGGCATGACAGGAGTCAATTTGTTGCTTCCCCAAAGACAGGGAAAGCAGCAATCCACCAGCAAGTCTGTCCATGGCTACAGTTTCAGTAGCTCATAACATGTGCCTGCTTGCACAAAGAGCTGTGCTAGCTACCTGTATTTCAAGCCCCAAAGACAATGCAGATGATGGGAACCAAGATTACAATTGCCTTTCAGTTATTTCCATCAAGGTGTTTTTGAATGTAGGTTATTTTATTTTGATATACTGTCAATAGCCAGGGGAGAGCATGGGCACACATTCAAACGAACGTCCTGCAGCTCTGCAAAGGGCCCTTTCCCTCAGCCTGCAGTGCCTTTTGCACAGCTGCAGTCCCTGACAGGTGCTGCTACTTGAGCCCTACCCCACAGATCCAGCAGCCTCAACAAGCAGCAACTACAGCCTGACCCAATCTGGACTGGGAATTACAAATTCTAAAGGTTGAAGCTTTGGGCCATTAAATCTCATACGGAATTTTTGTTGCTTTTTAAGTGACATTTAATTTGCCAGTTGAATACTGATCCCTCTCCTATCATGCCTGTCCATTTGCAAGGGAAGGCATTGTGTAACTCCCAACAGACTGTTTCTAATTAAGAGTACCTCAAAGTTACAACTCCATCACATTTTCCACTATGTCTGTCAGCTTAAAAGAAAGTAAGACACAGCTGAAACACCGTTTTAGGCAATTTTTGGTACCTCTCCTAGCTTTCTCTCAACTCTAACTTCCTTTGGTTTATGTGTGGCTTGGGAGCAGAGTTCACAAGGCAGCTATCAACTGCTGCAAAACAAAAAGATACAGACATTAGAGGGATTCACTTCTAATAAAGTCATCGTATACTCATTCCTCCAAAGGAGGTAAAAAGATAATCAGAACAGCAAAGTCCCCGCAGAGCTTTGCATGAGAAAAGGAAACTATTTATACCCGCGCAGAGCTTAATTAGATTTCTGATGCAATTCTGCATACTTTTTTTTGTACAGTAAGCACATATCTGCAAGAGATGCCCCGAGCCAGAATTCCCCACAGCAGCAGGGCTGACAGGACGTAGGACAGAGCCCACTCGCAGGGGTAGCACTAGTTTTTCTTTTCCTTTTATTTTTTTCAAACATTCAAGGTTTGGTTTTTTTTTTATTCAGTGCTAACTAATACACTTTCCTTTACATTACTGAGAATGACATCTGATTTATGCATTCTGCTGCTGATAATACTGCTAAGCCTTTACGTAGTGATTTACATCTTCAAAGCCCCATACAAAACACTAATTAATCTTCACAGCCCCTGGTGTACTGTACTATGGGAAGATTTATTCTCATCTGGTAGACGATTAATATTTTGCCCTAGGTCACACACCAAGTCAGTGGTAGCACGTTTTTTCCTTTTCCCACCCCCCCCCCCATGTCCCTGACATCTAGATCCTGCTATTAGAAAACAGTTTCCTTTTCAACAGGCAAAAAGTAATGGTAGATAGAATGGGGAAATTAACCATTAGAAAAGCAGCACAGCATCTAATCAAGCCTGCCTGAACACACTGGACAAGCATCATGAGAGTAACCTTAATGCCACAGGTAGCACAATGGGGCTCAAGTATAATGTGAAGTGTGAAGGCTCTTGGATGAACCAGATCACTGATGCCACAAGTCTCTGTCTGACCGGTTGAGGTGTTCATGGATTACAGAGGTTTTTTGGATCCTATACGCTCCTGATAGTTAATCTCTTGACAGCTCCCTGCTTTGAGCTGCTCTGGAGCCTTTGCACAGGAATTTCCACTGAGGATGCAACTGGCATAAGAACTGATCGACTACAGGGTAAGACTGCTCATCCCATCTCCAGCAATGTGCCCATACTGGAATAAATCCTTTGTTCTAAAGATCCTTGTCCAGTAGACAGGAGTACAACAGTCCATTTTACAGGTGAGGCCACTTGCAAGGGGACATGTGATTAAGACAGAATATGAGCCAGAAGTCCCACCAGATGTGGAACTTATCCATCTTCTTCCAAGCAAGAAAGGGAGACAAAGAGAAATCTCGGTCCCGGCCTTGTTATCTACACGTCTTTTCTTCCAAATGCTTCATGTTTTGCTCCTTTGTAAAGATACGTGGCCCAAGTCACTGTAAAGGATAACTCTTTCCCATCTCATTAATGGTCCAGTTAAAAACCATGATCTAGATCTGAAAATTGAAAGGTTAATTAGAAAGAATGAGATAATGAAACCTTCAGATGACTGCAGAACAGCAGCAGAGAGAAGCAGCACTGGAGAACTTCACTGGCTTAACAAAGCAGAGAAAGACCTCCAAGGCTGCTGCATCAGCCATCGTGGCCTTGATGAGAAAAGGTCCCACACAGTACCCTGTTCTTGGTCTGCATACCACATTCAGGGGAAGAACCAGTTCCCTCAAATTCAGCATTTGCCCAGAAATCCTACGTTCCAGCCTTATTCACACGCCCTCAACTGTACTAACCTTCCAGAGAGGTTAATCCCAGCTCCACTGAGATAAACAGATGGGAAACCCCATAGGTCAGGAATTTGCCACTTAACTTTGAACACAAGAGCCGAGATCAGGAAAACACAAAGCCTTATCACACATGCTGGATGCTGCACGGTAGAAACTGTGGAGGAGTCACATGCCAAAAAGCATCATTCAGAATGACAGAGCACAAGCAAGCACATAGGCAGAAGCAGGCATGTCATGGACTGCTTTCCAAAGCCAAGTGGGTTCATAGTGAACCAACACCTTCAAAACTGCCTCCTTGATTTTCTCTGCCTTTCCTATGCATATACTGCCCAATTCTTTCCTAGCCAAGCCTTCAGAGCTGGATTCAAGTACAATTCTACAGCACAGAGACAGAAAGCCTGGACAAAATCACCATGCTTTCAAAAGATCTGCGTATCTTTTAACATGGAGGAATTACAAATCATCTGCTTCCAGCTCTTTCCATGTTGATAAGCTTTCTCAGACTGGAAAACACTAGAGACATTTTTGAACAACTGAGCTGGACACTCATCACAGCCTTCATCTATCAGACTAAACAGACTACTCATACCTGTTTTGTCAGAAATTATTTACAGTACTTTACAGTACTGTAGTTTGTATCTAGATGCTGAGCTTGTGAAGCCTGCACAGGTTTCAGATGCAGAGGTTGAAGAATCAAGTTAAGCACTAACACAGAGGCAGAAAGAAAAATTGTCAGCAGTTTCTAGCCTTACTGAAGGTTAGAGTTCATGGGGTTTAAGAGGAGTGATGCCAGTACAATTGATTCTACAAAGACACAGTGATCTGGAGAAGAGTTAATTTTGCCCTCTGAAGGCATGTGAAAAAAATAAATTCTCTGTTCATGTGGACAGAGATCCACTCTCCTGATCATCTTGGCCTGACTACACACAAATTAGGCTGGAGAAATCTATGCTGAAGAGATGTGGGGATGTTCAAATGCACTCATAGGATGTGGAACCTATGCGGAAATGCCTCACTCGCCAGGTGAACTCTGTCAAATAAATCACTGGTTGAGCTCCTACCTTCCCCAGTCCCTGCAGAGGCGGATTCCTGCTCCTGTACCTCCCTCTCTGTCTGAGTTTCGGCATTCTGCAGCTGAGGTGCCAAGGTCTGGGTACCCTGCGAAGTCACAGAGGTGGGAGGATTTCGGGGTTGCAGGCCTATGGCATTCATCAGGCCCATGTCCCTGTCTGTCCTCCATGTGGCTCGGCTGGTTCTGAAAAGAGAGAAAAACAAGTAAGACCGGGAGCACTGGAGACAACATGCCCCAGTACGATTGAAGCATCCACCTGAGCCCCTTCTTGTCTTTACTCCAATTAGGCACTTGCTAGCCACTGTGCAGATGGGGCTGGAGGGAACCGTGACCTGCACTTATTTACACACACAGCAGCGAGTTTTAAGCCAACAGTCTTATAGTCCACTCACCCTTCCACAGAAGCAGTGTGTCTGACAGGCATAGATAGATATCCTTGCAGCATCACTAAGCCTGCAGAACAACTCTCCTGGGGTCACCGAGTTAAGTAGGCAACACAACATGCAGTGCAGGACCATAAACACACATAACCTCCCTCTGCAAACTAGCAGGGCAGTTTTAACTCCCAAGGACCCTTCCCTCCTCTGGACCTCCTAGTTTGTCAGCATCACACATGAATGCACTCCAGCAGGCATTTCTGCCCATTCCAGTTGGACAAGGGAAATTCTCTGTTCTCAAAAGCAAACAACAGGAACTGCCTCAAGGCTCTCTCGCTTCTTCCCAGAATCAAACAGTTTAAGTGTATGACACTACAAGAGCTGAATTTTGACAATGCTTGAATGCTCTTTCCTAAACTGACCTCTGGCTGGGAGTGCTGGGAAGGGTAATGAGATTCTAGGAAAGACAGCCTCATTCGCAACCTTTTTTCATAAGGTTTTGAAACCTGCCACACTTTTCTTGCTCTGTCTTTGAGCAGTTCATTCTCGAGCAGTGTTTCTGCCTTCAAGCTGCTTCTAAGCCCATCATGCAAGACTGGTATGTGCTGTCAGAAACTATGAGTAGTGGCAATATCCACTCACATGGTAGAGTAAAGAGAGTAAAGAGTATTTTTTTCCCTCAAACAGTCCAAGGGTATAGACCACCACAGATGCTATCCTGTACACAAGCTCGTAACTTCCTTGGGATCCTAAAGCTCACAATTGAGAAACAAGATTGCAAACCTCTTGCTGAGAAGAGCTGGCTTCAGGAGAAGTACTCTTCACTGGGACAAAACGTAAGGGACTGCAGCATCATCCTCATGTTTACAATAACTGATGTGTGCATCACCAGACAGACTGGATGAGGCAGCCAATAGGACTGTCAAGGGATTTAGTCTTATTTTTAGAGTTTATTGCTGAGAAACAACTGTCCCATGACCAGAAACCAAAGAGATGAAAATCAGTCACCACGACCGCCCAATGGATTTGCACTCATCCCTGTGAAACTCCCAGTTCTTCAGTTATCCTCCAAAGGCTGTTTACTTTGTGTGGTCTTTTTACTGCATCAAGCCCCACACGTTCCTCCTGCAGCTTGCACAAGGATGCTACTGAGGCCACGGATGACACACGAACTTCACTATCACTGGCAGCACTTTTGGGCACTGAATGTCACTTACTGGAAGGAGGCCAGGTGGCCCAACTAGGCAACGTCAGATGTAGAAAAAATTGAATATTTAAAGCTGCCAGTACTAAGGGAAGAAATAAGTGGTGCTGTCGGATATAACAAAAGCAGCAGAAAGGGTCAGGTCTCTCTAAGCCACACCCAGGAGACTCACCCAGGCCTCTCAGTGCTCCTGCTGCTGGAATGCACAGCGAAGACGTTCTCATTCAGCTGGTCCCAGTGGTACTCAACTCCAGAGTTTAAGGCCCTTGAAACACCAAAGAAGGAAAAAACATTAGCATCACAGCATACTATTCCAGCCAGCATGCATTACGCCCCCACAACACAAAGGACAGTGTTGATTCCTGCCCTATGGAAACTGCAGATCTAGCTCAGTTCACATTTTTGTTCAAAGGGCTCACCACCACAAACAGCCTTGCAAACATGGAGCGCTGTATTGCCCAGATTGTCATGCAATGTTCCAGTCATTTCAATTCAGTATGAGCACTGAGGCACAGCAACAGAAGCAGAAACATTTTCAGGAAATGAAGACATACAAGTGTGTGTACAAAATCAGGTTACTTTAGCTCCAAGTGACTAAACAGAATTGGAATAGGAAGGCAAATTCTCTCTGCTGTGTCTGCCAGCATTTCCTGCACTAGGCAATGTTAAGTAAAACACTACTTCTATTTGACAATTAGAATGTCTTGAGTTGGAAGGGACCTTTACAGATCATGTGGTCCAACCCCCCTGCAGTCAGCAGGGACACTGTTACTAGATCAGGTTGCTCAGAGCCCCATCAAGCCTGACCGTGAATATCTCCAGGGATGGGGCCTCCACCATCCCTCTGGGCAACCTGTTCCAGTGATCTAGTATCCTCATATTGAAGAACTTTTTCCTAACATCCAACCTAAATCTACCCTTTTCTAGTTTAAAACCATTACCCCTCATCCTGTCGCTACATGTCCTAGTGAACAGCTCTTCCTCAGATTTCTTATAGGCACCTTTCAGGTACTGGAAGGTTGCTGTAAGGTCCCCCCAGAGTCTTCTCTTCTCCAGGCTGAACAACCCCAACTCTCTCAGCCTATCTTCATAAGAGAGGTGCTCCAGCCCTTTGATCATCTCTCTATCCCTCCTCTGGACCCGCTCCAGCACTTCAATGTCTTTTTTGTGTTGGGGACTCAAAGCTGGACGCAGTACTCCAGGTGAGGTCTCACCAGAGCAGAGTAGAGGGGCAGAATCACCTCCCTCCATCTGCTGGGCCACGCTTCTTGTGATGCAGCCCAGGATGCGGTTGGCCTTCTGGGCTGCAGATGTACACTGGTGGCTCATGTCCAGCTTCTCATCTACCAGTACCCCCAAGTCCTTTTCCTCACGGCTGCCTTCCAGCACATCATGTCCCAGCCTGTACTGGTAACAAGGATTGTTCCAACCCAGGTGCAGGACCCTGCACTTGGCCTTGTTGAACCTATTGAGGTTCACCTGGGCCCACTTCTCCAGGTCCCTCTGGACAACATCCCTTCCCTCTGACACATTAACCTCCCCACCCAGCTTGGTATGAGCGAACCTGCCAAGGGTGCACTCAATCTTGCTGCCAATATCATTAACAAAGATATTAAACAGCACTGGTCCCAGTACAGACACTTGAGGGACACCACTTGTCACTGTCTTCCATCTGGATATCGGCCACTACTCTCTGGATGCAACCATCCAGCCAATTCTTTATCCACTGAACAGTCCACCCATCAAATCCATACCTCTCCAATTTAGAGGGAGGACTGCATCAAAGGCCTTGCAGAAATCCAGATAAGATGACATCCATAGTTTCTTTGCAAATGGTTCTCATTCTGCCTATAAATAAATCTATATACAGCCCTCTCACTAACAGTAATTGTGGAACAAGGGCAGATATAGCAGATATTTCAATAAGTTTCCACAGAGGAGTTTGCACTGGATCAACTACCTGTATGGCCAGACAATCCAAAACTTGAATTTTACACCTAATGCTACTAAGTTTAACATAGCAGCCAACACTCTGGCAACCTGTCACAGTGCATTTCCCAAAAAGATACACAATGCCAGGGCTGGCTAATTACAGGAACAGGCGAGGTTAACAATATATTGCTAATCATCACATAACTGCTGAAGACTATAGGCAGTCACAGAAACTAAACTACCATAACCATGGTGTTGTAAGTGCATTTCCCACTATTCCTAAAGCTCTTAGACTGGAAGGGGATAAGAGTGAATCAGGCTTACCCTGTGCCATACAGAAATGTTGGAGGGCAGGCACACACTGCGCAGTGTAAGCCAGCATGGTGATCCTTGTGGTCCCTTCCAACCTGGTATTCTGTGATTCTATGGGCAAGTAGCTGGTAGATGGTTATGGCTCAGGTACAAAGATGGTGGTGTATGTATATATAAAAGCTGTTGTCCCTGTAATAAGGTGATTCAGTAGAAAGGGCAAGAACCTTAGCTTAGAAGATGCTGAAGGCCAGATGTGCTGCAATGAGAGAGCTACGTGTGCTGGAGGCCTTGGGCCAGGCTGCTGGGTTGACAGCACCCCAGGTTGGGACCAAGGGTGAAAGCTGGAGAAAATTAGGTCAACAAAACCACACAGAGTCTACAAGAAGTAAACAGTCAACAGTATTTATTTCTTTATTTATTTAAATTTTTATGCTGAGCTGGCCCTGAGCTGCATTATACCCCATAAAAGCAGCTGTCAGAGAGATGCAGATTTACAAAGGCTTCAGAGTTTATTGACAGATGGTAACCTGTCACTAAAACTATGCCAGTCCCTCTGGCTGCTCCATTCCCTGCCTAATATACTGAGACTTAGCTGTCACACTTTGCAGTCTGTAAAGTACCACATTCCCTAGGCAGGCAAGACTTTCTGACCTTGTGGGCAAAATTTCCAGTAAAAGCCGAGTTTGCTTGGTAGCTGTAACTATCTCCAACAGAGCTCAATTGACCCATGCTGGTTTTCCCCTCCTTCCACACTTCTTCATGCTTTCCAAAGTACAGGTGTGGTCCCCACAGTCAACTACATGACTGGTATTCTTCACCAAGGTGCTTTGTGTGCCCTACTTGCCTCTGACAGCTCCCAGCTCTAGAAACCAGAAGGCTGCAAAGCTTTCCCTAGGCTAAAATGTGAGTTGGCAATACTGTGTTTCTGCTCTTCCCCCAAACACCATGTTCTACTACACAGAAAGCTCAGCCCTTGTGCACACACACACGTCCAAATCTGATTCATCTCATTTCTATAAAAGCACGATGGTACCAAGCTGACATGCAGTACACCAGGTTAAACACTCCCATCCCTGCTCCGACCCATCCTGCAGAGGCTCGCTACTACACACTCAGGCTGCTGGACAGGAAAGTCTGTTCTAACTCCATGTTGTCAATCTGTACCTTTCCCTGGATGGTGAAATCAATAGCCATTCAATTTAATACATGACACTGCACATTGGTTTTCAAATTCTGCCATTTATTAATCAAGTTCTACTGCCAGGACCCTATCAGCTACTCATTTACTGCCGCAAAATCAAGGACTTGGCTCTCCTTTCCCAGATGGAGGACCTGTAGCAGCTGGTGCCACTGCTCCTGTTTCTGGGTCTGAGAACACTGATGTTTGGCTTAAGCCAAGGTCACAACACTTGGCCACAATGGGAGTTCAACATCCTCAGCACCACTTTAACCTGGCTTTCTAGTCTGGACTGCACGTGTCTCCCTGCAGGGCCAGAAAAGTGGCTCAGAATAAACAACTGGCACTCCCCACTGCAGCAGCAAGCATTCTCCCAGCTACCCTTCAGCAGCCTCTTTCCCCATCAGGGTCAGGTAACCGACCCACTCTCTCCCAGCTCCACCTCTTGCAAGAGACTTGAAGCAATAAAACTCTCAACGTGATCTCTGTTCTCTTTCGCATGAATCTGCACCTCTCTGACCTGCATCTCATCTGCCTCTCCACAGCCCTAAGACCAATATCCTGCTTGCTCCTAATTAAGGCTTCCAGTCTTTGGATGCTTGAGGCTACAGAAGAGATGTTTCAAACTGCGTCAAGGTACAGTGGAGAAAAATGCCTGAACTTTCAAAGGGAACTGGATGGGCACTTTTACACAAAGATCACAACTTCCCTTCTTAATAAGCAAAGATTTAATCAAAGAAATGCTGCTATTGTATGGGTTAAGTGCCAGTTTTAAGACCATGCCTGCATGAGAAACTTGATCACATAATCACACCTTAAGCCAACTTACATACACAACAAGATGTGTGTGACAACCACAATTGCCTTGGTTTAAATTAGATTTGCAATTAAGCTTAAAGATTTGCACTGGTTTAAGCACACCTATTTAAAACAGTACAATCTCCCTTTTCAGAAAGCCTAAAGGTTTTTTAACGCCCATTGCAAAATATTGCTTGAATTTTGTAAATTAGCAAGCCTTTCACAGCACGTTTCCCAGGAGATTTGCAAATCAAGGCCTGACTATTCATTTCATAGAAGCAGAGCTTACACTGGAGAAATGAATATTTTTCAGGTAATGTAAGCATTTAACTTTTGCTCCATCAAACCCTAGACATGGAAATGCTGGAAGCACTTTACATTTTCCAAAGCGTGAGGTAGAAACTCTGTGTAGCATGGAGTATGTTCCCACTTGGATGTGGATGCAGTAAGGAGGACATTTGTTGCCCAGGGCTTCATGGTGAAAAATTGCAATTCTCCACACTGTGTCAGTCATGGACAGTGAAGTCCACTTAGTCAAGTTCTTATTTTCTTCCTTTTTATGGATGTCACTAAGCTCTCTAAGCCCTCCCTGGAAATTTCCATTAGCTTTGTTAAACGCAGAGCTGCTCACAGCCTGGCTCTCCCAGCAGGGATCTGTTCCGAGATGGACTTTTCCTTCACGCCTGTGTCCAGCTCACATTATTAATGAGCTTGGAGAGGATGAAGGGCATAGATTTGCATGCTTTGCTGAAAGTCGAATGAGGATTCAGAGTGGAAGTTAAGTACCAAGAGCCAAGAACTTAGGCAGCACAGCCTCTTCCTCTGCACAGAGGTATTACCTACACAGCTCAGGTATGACCCACTGAAGAAGTGAAGACCTAACTCTGAGAGATAATGACAAAATTATTCATACGTGACAAGAAAGCTGAAACATGATTTACTGCATTGGCTTAACCTGTATTTGAAAAGTAAACTGACAAAGCACAGGTCAGCACAAAACAACTTAGACCCCTGGGTAACCTCCCAGGTGGCATGGAGGCCAGCAGGCATGCCCTGTACTCAGGGAGTCCTCCTCCAGTTCCACACAAGTCAGTAATTCCCAGAAAAGGGGCCATTTCCTGCAAGAGGAGGAGGGATTAGGACAAAAGTTTCCCAACTCTACCTAACAATACAGCTCAGCAGCAAGATGGCAAGGGGAAAAAAAAATTGCATGAGGTGTATGCACATTCAGGAAGGCATAAATAACACTGACTGTCTTACTTAAACCATCCCCAGTACTGAAGAAGGTAGCAGCAACGGGCAAACGCACTGCTCTCCTTCAAATCCTGCCACATGGAAAGGCCCAACAGTAGCACACTTGTCTGCTACAGCACTGAATTAAATTTTGATTAAGACACTGCTGCCTGCAAACCCATCTGAAACTATCAGCACAAGCCCAACATGGAGATGAGTAGCTGCAAAGTGATGCCATGCAGCACACAGCTAGGTGAATATTCGATTTTCACACTGCCAAGGTTCGCTTTCTCCACAGAGGAAATTAGTCTTTAAAGCTGTTTTCTCAAATACACTGCCCATTGAAGATCGCTAAGAGCAAGCACACAAAACCAGATTAGTTTACAAAGGATTTGAATTCCCCAAGATGTGCTTTCCTCCCTTTCTGTAAACTTGTAATTCTTAAACCAATCAAACTGTATCAAGAAAATACAGAGTGAGCTACAGAGAGCAAAGTGACACTGTGCAAAGGAACAGGAATCCATTGTCCTTGTTTGGGAAGGCAGCAGCAGCACACGGTATTTCATGCAATGTAATGCTCGGCCAGATTCCAGATGCGTCCTTGTCAGCAGCTCATTATCTCTTCTGCCTGCGTGTGATGGATCAGCACAGCAAGCCCATCCCTGGCTCCCATGATTAGCCAGGCAATGGTATTGTCAGTACAAGGCAAAGTTTGGCACTCCCAGCAGCTGTCTGGATAGAAAAACAATCATTTCTAACACTCATCTTCATAAATATTTAGCTTTCTGTGCAGGCAATGAACCACGTGCAGATACAAATCCAAGTGAAAACTGGCTGCACTGCAAACTGTATGGAACCAGAAAATGGGATTCCTGGAGTAGCTCTGCTGGGCAGTAATTCCCTTTGACCAAGGAAGAGGGGGCAGCTTCACTGACACTGGACTATTTCAGAGCACACCCTCAGAGTACAGACCATGTATGACTAACCAGGGGAAGAACATGAGACCAAGCGTAAGAATTCCTAACAAGGTAAGTCATACAGAACACAAAATTTGCAGTTTAAAATTAACCACACAGACATCTAAGTGATGTATGAAATTATCCCATATATCACATTCAGAAGAACAATGGAAAGGTCACCCCTTCTCTGCAACCAGCAGCAGTTTCACTCCCTATACTGATACAACCTGCTAATTTTCCAGAATCCTGCAAGCTTCACCCACTTGGAAACCACCAGAAACAGATCCTGACCTTTGAATTGCCAAAGGTGCTGCAGAAGCAGGACAGCAAGCAGCTTGGTGCAGCTGGTAGCAGCTCCCTGCTTCAGAGCTCAATTCAGAACTGCAAGATGACTGGCCCCGTTCATGTGATTGTGCATTTCTGTCAGCTAGGTTAAATAGTGCGATTTTTTGAAGAGGTTCTATTCAAACTCTCACCATTTAAATAAGATCAGTCTTATAAATTTGGAGGCACCAAGAGCTAATAACACTTTTCTTTCTCAACAGCTTGAATATGCACAAGTTTGTTCTACACACCACCGGGCACCTAAAGCTGGATAAAGTCCAGGCTCTTGCAGCCAGTAGGTAAGATTTAGATAGAAGGTACACCTCTAACAGCCATCTTCCTTGGGCAAAAATGTCACATTGTAGCTAAGGAAGAGAATAATCAGTCAGCTAAGCTGTTAGATACCTCAAAGAGAGAGAGACGAGAGTTTAACACAGTAGGAAGAACCCAAAATAGAGTGATCCAAAGGGTCACTACAGCTAAAATCCAAGTGACTTCCAGGAGTCAGCATTTGTAATGTGCCTAAGAGTTTGCATATAGCAGTGGAGCAGACTCATGACATGACTTACAACTCAGACATCATTAACAAGGCCAAGTGCCAGGTCGTGCACTTTGGTTGCAATAACCCCACGCAGCGCTACAGACTTGGGGATGAGTGGCTGGAGCTGCCAGGCAGAAAAGGACCTGGGGGTGTTGGTGGACAGCAGGATGACCATGAGCCAGCACTGTGCCCTTGCAGCCAAGAAGGCCAATGGCATCCTGGGGTGTATCAGAAGGGCTGTGGTGAGTAGGTCAGAGAGGTTCTCCTTCCCCTCTACTCTGCCCTGGTGAGACCACATTTGAAGTATTGTGTTCAGTTCTGGGCCTCTCAGTTCAAGAAGGACAGGGAACTGCTTGAAAGAGTCCAGCACAGAGCTACAAAGATGACTGAGGGAATGGAGCATCTCCCTTATGAGGAGCGGCTGAGGGAGCTGCGTCTCTTTAGCTTGGAGCAGAGGAGACTGAGGGGTGACCTCATTAATGTTTATAAATTTGTAAAGGGCGAGTGTCAGGAGGAAGGAGCCAGGCTTTTCTCAGTGATAGCCAATGACAGGACAAGGGAATGGGTCCAAGTTGGAACACAGGAGGTTCCATGTAAACAAACGGAAAAACTTTTTCACTGTCAGGGTTACAAAGCACTGTACAGACTGCCCAGAGAGGTTGTGGAGTCTCCTTCTGTGGAGACATTCAAAACCCGCCTGGACATGTTCCTGTGTGACCTGGTCTGGGTGATCCTGCTCTGGCAGGGGGGTTAGATTGTACAGTAGTTTTAGCACTACTGAAAAAAATGCCTGTTTATGTGAAGAACAACATACCACCCAGGCCAAATAGCCTAGAATAAAGGTGGCAGAAATAGACCAAGTAAGAATGTCCTGAATTTTCATTGATTTTTCTTCCCACTCAAAATCTTGCCAGTATTCCATGGTATTCTTCAATTATCTGGCTCCAGCCATGTCAAGTAACATGTAGGCATTCTCTGGAAGGTAAATAACAGATTCAAAAATGTAGAGCTTAAAATTCCTTAAATAAGAACAATCTAGCTTGGTATAGCCTTAAATCAAGCTCTAAAGATGGATAACTTAAAGTCCTTCAAAAACCTAAAGGCTTGTTAATTGCTTAAAGTGATTATAGGCAGACTAGTCTCCAAATAAGCTCTGAACCCTTAGAATATCTTAAGCTGTTTATGATCTCTCAGTTCTTCCAGTGGCTTAGACAATTTAGGATGTTAGGAGTGCAAACTGCTTAAGCCTTCTAAGGCCTTAAACATCTTAAACTGCTACAGGTCTTGAGAGCCAAAGTCACTCTTTGAACTACCACTAGCATTTTAGCAGAAACATTCACATTGATTCAAAGGCGACTTCGAAGAAGGCTTGGTTTTATAGATCTTAAGCCAACAAATTAAGCCAGGAAAATACATTTAGAATGGGAGAAATCAACTTCATAATAAATGTTTGAAATCAGCACGCATAGCAAATGCCTTTTTTTTTTTAATAGGACATTGTGATGTGTACACACAAAGCTGCCAGGCTCCAGAACCAAGATCTTGATTTGGTCTAATCTCAATGAGATCCACAGGGCAAGCCAAGTTTTATTTGTTTAATCTTCAGCAGCTTTGAAATTAGCCAACTAAAAAGTGTTCTGTTTAGCACACAGGGGAAACCCGCTTAAAAGCAAAGGAAAAAAAAATCAACAAAAAAAATCCAAATCCACAATTATTACTCCAGTTACTCACAATTCGTTAGACACTGAGTTGAGACCATTTAGGGAACTGGACAGCTTGTGGATTTAAAGAAGGCAAAGAAAAATGAAGAAAAAGTTGGCTGTTTCACTTGCTAGCTGGATTCACTACAGTCCTGATGGAAAACACAGGCAGAAGGGACAATGACTAAAACTTCACAAATAAACTGCATTAAAGACTGGAAAATTAAAGATGATCTTATTGGAAAGCCAAGGGAGTAAACCACCAAAGAAGGAAGGTCTAGTATAGACCTGCAGAGAAAAGAAAGGTTATAAGAAAGCAGGATGGACTGGTGCTGCCAAAGAGGGAAAAGACATTCTAAAAATAAATACGAGGAAAATCGTACTAGAATGGAAAAAGGTCCATTCATCAGCAAGGCTAAGGACAACAATCGATAACGACTCAAAGTAGATACTGAATTTTCTCTCTGAAGCCTCCACTTAAAAAATATCCAAGGGTATTTATGCAATTAAGGAGTAAGAAGAGCAGCCAGAGATAGCAGCTACTTGCACTTATTAATTTAATAAAAAAAGGAAAAAAGTTGGAAAAAATTTTAAAAAATTAACTTTTTTGAGTCATTCACACCTGATTTTTAAACACATTACAAAAAACTGAGGAAGTAACAAAAGGCCAAAAGAGTCAACTTCGCAGTATTCTTCAAAAAGAAAACCATACTTAAATCGGCAATTACTCTCTCCTAAGCATAACTTTTATCCTTAAAGACAGTACTGTAACAAAGAGAAAATAAGAAGATACATGAAAACAATGAAAGAGTGAGGCACAGGCAGTAGGCAGTATGTCAAATAATTGCTTGAATAAATTTAATTGCTTTTGTAGACAGAATTAGAAAAAAGTAAAGGAAGAAAAGGCAGCAGGTGTGATCTGAAAAGATGTAAGTGAAGCATTTGATAACTGTTCTTAAGAGTATGTGGCCATATTCTTAGAAAGACTGCTAGCCAGTCTGAGAACCAGTAAATACCTGCAGAAGCCCAGTGACAAGGTACATAGACTGGTAAGCAGCAGGGGAAGTTTCTTTAACACTGAGCTCTCTATCAAGTTCCCTTTCTCATGGTGGAAAATAAATGTCACCAACCAGCCAGTGCTTCAGAGAGTCTTGAAGAATTGAGAGAGGGAAATGAACTTGTTAGTAACTGAAGACTTAAAGCAGCTCTCAAAATTTATCTCTAGGATTCATAGACATATTAAGTGGAATTTTATGAGGGCATCTTCCACCTAATGGCATCATTCATCCTGGATATCAAATTCACATACAGAAACGGAAACAGAAGTGGAATAAAAACCAGTATCAGAATGGAGATATAATTTCAAGCCTCCATATTACCACTCCTCTTGCATCTGCAATTACCGAGCTTCTCAGCACTCAGGATACCTAAGGCTTCTCTGCACAATTTGGAAAAATCCATTTCAGTTTTCCCTTAAATGCATGAATGACAAAATCCAAATATAAAGTTTCAGGATGTATCTTTAGCACAAAATTGGCAATCTTCCCCCCTTTTCAGTCCTTTTATAAATCAAAATAATCCTTTAGCCTCATTTAGAAAATTCAATGTATCTTGCAGTTAACAGGCAGCAAAAGTCCAGGACACCCATTGTCTTACTCGGCAGGGTTGCTAACATCCCTCCCTTAGACATGAGGGAAGACAGCTCCTCCTTCTGTCTCTCTTCACTCCATCCTCCAGAAGGTACTCTTAAAAGGAAAATGATGAACCAGGGCTTATCCTCTTGGGGGGCATCATTGCTAGAGGCTGAAGAGCCTGAGGACTGGAGCCAGCCAGAGAGACAAGACTGACAGCTGGACAGATTAACCATCTCTACCAACACTGATGACTGGATGCAGGCACACTGTCCCCATTACTAGATGAGAGGATTTGCAATTCTCAGAGGGAGGGGAAAAATTGTACTGGCATGGACAGACAATTGTGATGATCCTCTACAAAGCACAGGAATTTATCATGAAGAGAATGTTCCTAGAATAATTTCATGTTAGAGGCAGATCTCACCACAAAGAATTAAAACCGGCACACAGCATAGCACTGAACCAGTTTAAGACTTTCCACACCTACTTCCCAATGACAGAATTCCAAGGGATGCTGCCTCTGAACCAGATACATCTTTGGAGGTATTTTAATTCCATTACCAAAGGCTCTGTCTGCTGAAGAAATCCTTTGTCTCTTGTGGATGCCTGCATTACATGGCCAGCCCCAGACAAGGTGCGTGGAGTGCTTGGTTTTGAAACAGTTTTCTCAGAACACTGAGGTTTTTTGGATTAGTATTTTCAAAATCACGTGAGCACTGAACCCTTCCAGAACCTGCTCCTGAGCATGGGAGGGCACTCAAGATGAAACAATGAAGAACTGGTATTTGGACCCCCTGTCTTTCTCCCATGGCAGTCCCCTACAAAAGCAGCCAGCAAAGGGCAATAAGCATGCAGTCTGCTGCTCCTCACTTCCAGTCTCACCTGTTCATGTTCTACAAGACAATGTCTGAGAAGCCTCACCAGGGGTATTTCTGAATGGGAAAGCTCTTATTAGGATTATAGGATTGGAAGGGCTATGAGCACTAAAACCCAAAATCCTTTTTAATTCAGTACAGGTATTTCTACTGTACAGGTATTTCATTCTATGTTGCAACAGCCAAAGATTCAGGAACTGAATCAAACTTTCAACTACACAGAGCCAAAAGAGACATACAATACTTAAGTGATCATCAGCAGTGGTCACAGTTCAAAGGATGTCAGCCAGCATGCAGCTGGGGAGACAGTGTGGGAAGTCTAAAAAGCATTAAGAGCCACAGAAAAAACTCTGTGTGCAGCAGGACAGCAGAGGAGCAGAGGGAATTCATACTGCTCTGTATCACCTCCTATGACAGACCTCCAGGCCACAGCTAGTGGTACGTGATAGTCCACTTTGTTCACTAAGTGGAGTACACCATCTCAAGTGGTGTGCCTGAAGAGATTCCTGGTTTTGTGCAGCATGGTGTGAAAAGAATTTAGTGTCTTGATACAGCTCAAGGGTGTCCACCCCATTTCTGAACTGAACACAAACTTACCTTGCATCCAGAAAGCACAGACTACCATGTGCTAATGTGAAGCTATATGCAAGCAAATGGCAGACTCGTGATCTAATAGGTATGCACTTCTATCAGCTGGCACCCATTTATACATGGAACCATGACAAGACTGGACTATAAGACCCTCAAGAAAAGGAACAGGCTGTCACAGCCTCATACAGACCGCAACCTGTTTCCTATCCACCTCTGAGGGCCAAAACTCTATCAGCAGGACCTGTCTGTGAACCACAGACCTGAGTACCCTCATTCCAGTCTGTTATCATTGCAATCCATTAAAAACTGTTTAAAAAAGCAACAAGACACACATGAAACATCCCCCAAAGAAACTCTGTCTATGATCTACATTCATTACTCTGTGCATCCTCAGGAGTTGCAAATGCATTTCTTCACACCAGCTTCCTGTACTTTGTGCTCTCTTCCCAAGTCTTTGTGCTGACTTCCCTGAACTTTTTCCCAGGGTGTCCTTCTCTTACATGGTGGCTGGTAATTTTTCCAACAAAAACGAAAGATCAGACTTGTGAAAAGTGAATTGCTTGTCCTGTTAGTCATTTGCAGAGGAAGCTGCTTCTGAAATCTGGGTTCCTTTCCTACTGCTTTCACACAGATCAGTCCCCAAACAGACAGTAAATCAGTAGAAAAAGTTTTAAACAGGTCACAGAGATGGATAGTTTGTTTATTTGCAAGCAAATGAAACCAGCAGCTAAACAAGCAAAAGAAAAGAACATAAGGACAGGCAGCCACACTCCGCCAGCTTTGCTATATACCATTCTTACTTGGAATAGTACTGACAAATTCACTGACAAATGGGATCTCTGGGTTTTCAATACAAGTCTGTACCTAATACTGCATGTTCAAACTAACATACTAGTAAACAACATAAGTTGGACAGCCTTTGAGTGTTTGGGAAAGGAGGAACTTTCCTGACACTACATTAAAAGTTTCTTCCAATTTAATCACATAGAAAGCAGAGCACACAGACTTATGCCTTTCAAAGGCACAGTTTAATGAGCTTGGTGTCACCCTGAAATCTAAGGAAATGGGTACACAATGTCCTCTCTTTCCTTTACTAACCAGAATCACAGAATGCAACCCTGCTAGACATTTATTGTATCCTCATAGCTGCTGTACTGGCTCACAAACCTCAGTCTCTTACAGGCTTCTTTCAGGTCCATTAGGTGCATTTCCAAGTGCGGATGAACACTGCTGTCACCACCTCACCTCCTGATAGCATAACAGGTCTGAGAGCCAACTTGTCAACACCTGTTTAGACATGGACCCTGGGTTTAAAGCACTGACCACTGCCTCATGGCTCAGCAGTCCAGTCCCACCCCCAGACACAAGTATTACAAGTCATGCACTTGTCTCTGCAAGCCAGCCAAGCTGCATCATCAAAGAGCTAAGCCCTTTGCATCCCCTCAACCAACGTAGAGGCTATTGCACAAATCAGCTGGTTTGCCACCTTTCTCTAGTTTGCAGCCACAACCTAGTCATAGTCAATTTATTCCTCTTTGTCCTCTAATAAAAAAATATATAAATTTAAATAGTTCTCCTTTCCTGGAGATTTATGGAAGGCTACATAACCCTCTCCTTAGTCTTCCCTGAGGACCCCAAGCTGCAGGCTTTCTTAGATAAAAATGCTCTACTGCCCCCACTAGCAGCTTTTCTCAACTACTGTACCGGTTCAAAACCACTTCTGAATATAGATTTGTGAATTTAAAACTCTTCCAGCTTATGTTTCCAGCTAGTTTCTTCTATAGTGATACTAATATCCTGCTATCTCTGCTGTTAGGCATCTTGTGTATCATCCTAGAACTAAAATTGTTGTTTTTATAGCCTCATGTATCGATGGCTTAATCACCTACGATCAACTAAAACCTCAGGTCTCTCTCCTTCTCTGTCATTTTAATGACTGAGCTCAGTGTTATTAGTCACCAGGTGCACTTTGTACTATTAAGTTCTCATTTCTATAGCTCCAGTCACTTTCAAGGCAATCCAATTCTTGTGAAATACTCTGAACTTTCTGTGCAATGACAAAGTTAATGTTACATCCTCTGCAAAATTATTCAGCACACCTTTACAAGGCATTATGTAAATAGTATTAATAACCAGACTCAGAACAGATTCGTAAGGTAAGTCCATCAATGACCTCTTCTGTGACAGTCCAGCTCTCAATCATGTTGTACTCTTCACTGTAGCGAGGCCCTCACCTGCTCTTTACCAGATCTTGTTCTAATCCCAGTTCTTTACAAATTAACTAGTTCTACTGTAGTTCCAACATGGGACCTGTCTTACTAAAACACAGAGGTATTAGACCTGGAGCAAGACCTTAGTTGACCCTGTAACTAAAAATACATACCTGTCTTCAAGAATTTAATGTATCCAACCTGCTACATTCCACCTTAGTCAAATCACAAAGTATTTGATCCTGCTTTCCATGGGTTTGATTTTCCTTTCCTTCAAAACATACCCCATAAACATAACAATCAATTTTTAAAACATATGGTAACAGACCATGAAAAATGGATTGCCTGCAGCAACAATGAATGAGAAAGATCATGGAGCAAGTGTGATGAACCAGCTCAAAGCACTTCAAAGGAAGGTTATGCTGTTAGTCTGGTGGGATTTCAAAGGTACTGTGCATTGTGAATTGCTCCTAAGGAGCCAAACCATTAATTCGGACACATACTGTCATCAACTGGATAAATTAAACGATGGTATCAAACAGAAGTGTTCATGAGAACATCTCTTCACCATGAGAACGCCAGACCACACACAAGTTTGGTCACTCGTCAAGAACAGTTTCAGCTTGGATGGGATGTGTTACCACATCCATCGTATTTGCCAGACATGGCACCATCAGACTACCATTTGTTTTGTTCTTTACAAAATGCCTCAAATAGTAAAATCTTCACTGATGACGAGGAAATCAAATCATTCTTGGAACAGTTTTTTGCCAAAAAGATAAGAACTTTTTTGAGCGTGGAATCATGAAGTTACCTGCAAAAGGTAAATGAACAAAATGGACAATATATTGTTTAATATTTATTGTTTAATGTTTGCCATGAAAAATTCAACTTCCATTTATCCAGAAAAAAATGAATTACTTTTTGGCCAACCCAATACTTTTTCTGAAGAACTCAGGAAGGACTACTTGCATAGCGTTTCATGAGCCCATGGAGCTTCAAGTGATGCCTTTTTTTTTCTGGTCAGCTTGTACTACCAGCCTACTCATCTCATTTTCCTTGAGCACACGCTTTTAAAGTCCTGTATTTGAGGCACAGCTGCTACTCCAACCTGTTTATGTGATCCCTGTAGTACTTGGTTATGATTCTCTGGGTCTTTATTCCCATGTGCAGTGGAGACATCTGAAACCATCTCAGCTGTTTGCTACTGACCACCGTTTCCCTTGCCAAATTATAACAGTGGGGATGTTTTCAGCAGTACAGCGTTTTCTTGACCCCTGCTGTTTGCTAGGCTATCTGCCACATAGTACTCCATCAATTGCCAAACTCTTTATTTTTCTCTTCCTTTGTATTACTGTGTATGAAAACTACACAAATATTTTTCATCTTTGTTCCTCGCTTCTCAACTTAAAGTCAACAGATATCCTAATCTCAAACCAACTATTGAGCCAAGAACTACTGAGATGGTATCTACATGTTCGGATTTTTCTTTTCTCTGAGGATCTTCAAAGTAGATCTGGGGCAGACATCACAGTCGCAAGCCACTTCTGCTCTGATAGAGCCTGCCTCACTCGTATATTCTGGTGTTAGATTCTCAATGCAAATTACTCAGCTCGGTGAATAGCTGCACTTTCATGCAGATGTTTTTAAGTCACTCTAGCACTGCTTGTCTATAAAATAGTACAGTTGAGAATGGAACTTATCAGGTGTCCTGCTCCCAAAAGAACCCACCCTAGCCCATGTGAGGTCTGCAATGATCACCAGAAACATCAGTTACCCCAACCCACCAGCAGGAAACCTGTTGAAGCATTTCCATCAAACCACCAATAGATCTTCCACCTCTACAGCCACCTTGGTTTATGTTCATATACAAAAAGTTTATTTTTGTTGAAATTGTGCATGACAGTTGTTGTGACAGAAGTAAGGAGATGGAAGCATCACGGTGAGCTAAGAAGGTTTCACAGAGATGCTGCAGAAGGACTGACAGTAATATAACATAACATGAAAGTGTTCCTGTTGTGCCTTTAAGTAGTGAGGTGTCAAAAGGAGACATGCCACTTAGCCTGGGGCTACTGCAAGCTCCAGAATGGATACCTAATGTGTGGTATGGTGAGCCAGGACAGCCAGACCAAGCTCAACTCTGCAGCACTCAGTCATAGCATCCACCCTCAGGGAGATTTAATTTCCCTGAGTTCTCGTCTAAGTTCATCTCATGAGCCCTAATCAGTAGACTAGATCTTATCACTTCTCTGTACTGAAAATAACTTAGGATAACTCTCTAGAGTTCGAGAAGAAGAGAGCCATTATTCCTGAGTAATTCTTCTGCTTAGAAAGTACAGCAACTATTCTTGAAGAAAGCCACTTACCCTGGAAGAGAGTGATTATAGCTTATTCCACAATAGTATCTTGTAGAATTTCATGTATAAATAAGGCCTTGATGAAAGATTATGTTCAAGAGAACAAGGAGGCTGGTTGAAGAGCACTGGCATTCTGTACTGCTGAAATTGGTCCAATTTGAATTCCAAACACAGATTTCACCAGAAGGCTATACTGAATTAGTCACTATTAGAATTGTATATATTTGTTCTGATTTAAGACAGTGGTTCTGCACTGACCACATGACTCTCTTCAAGCAGCACACGCCTGATCTCATGCACAACAGAGTCCGCAAGCATGCAGTAAGATCACCAGCAGTGCTGCAAGTTTCTAGCTGCCAGCTTTTCAGTTACAAGGAACTTCAACATGTGAAGCATAACCCAAAAGAATACCAAGGTAGTTTAGTACCAGGAAATAACTGAAGCAGAGAAATCCCTGAAGTGTTCCTGCAGCATAAAAGAAACACCTCTCCAAAAGAAGCACTCGCACAACACAACAGAGAAAAAGGGTCTCCAAGTATGGTGCAGAGACTACCCAAGAACACTGAAAGCAATACATGTTTCACTGCTCAGATACTCAGTCATGATGTGTGTCATGCCACATCTAAATTTGCTTGTGCTTCTTTGCAAGTTTACAAAGAGACAGTTGCACCCTTTGTGGCGCTGTATAAAGAAAGAATTAAAGTCTACATGCCACACCACTGGGCTTTCAAGTGAGGACAAAAACAATTTACTGGCTTGCTCATAATAATGACAAAATTCTTTGCAGTTCACAGAATCTCATGCTTCAATACTGTAACAAGTATATGCTAAGTCTAGGTCTGCAGCTTCCAAGCTGGTTGGTGGTCTCCAAGGGGTCCATGAAAGCTGAGGAAAGCAAGCATATCACTAACTGCTCAAATTTGCTGTTCTCATTGGAAACTTTTAGGAGTCCATAAATTCAGAGAGCCTGGAAGACACTGCACTAGAAAGCCTAGAAAGACATGGGAAATAAAGTGAGCTACAAGATGCACTTCAAACAGCCTCAGAATTTTGTAATCAGCAAAACAAATATTGATTGTAAGAGACTTAGGTAAGCACTGTGGTAGTCCAAAAGGAGTATTAGGAGCTGGTTTTTTGGGTCCCTCAAGCCCCAGCCCCAGGCAGTGAAAAGCCATCTTATCCCCACTGCCTTAAGAACAGAACAGCCAAAGCAGTTATACCGCCATGGAAAGCAATCACTTACTCTGGTCGGCAGATCACCAGGTCCCCTTTGTTGGTGCCATACGCCAATCCCAGGCCTGGCTCAGGCAGCCAGCGAGCAGAGTTGATGCTGACATGTCTTCTCTGGTCGGCAGGCATCGGGTACAGAACGTTGAAAACTCTCTGAAAAAAATAACAGGAGATTACTTGACGGGACAGTACAAGGCAGGTGAGCCAAGGTGGCTCAAACAAATGTTCAGTCTCCCTGCAGCAGCACAGCTGGCCAAGGAGACACGTCACTTTACAGGATGTTGCAAGAAAGCACTAATCCAGCAGTGAGAGTAAGCAGCTGCTAGAGCTGCACATACATGTGCCCCTAAGTGTTTAACAGGCTGACTGGCACACAGCTGTAGAGCAGGAGAAATTCAGCTCCCAGGAGAATCTGCATGTCACTCAGCGGGCTGCACAGTCCTTCTATTCAAACTAATTAAACAAAGTGATGGAGACAAGTGGTACAGTCATTACAGAGCAAGACAACTGGGACTCTTCCATCCTTCACCTCTCATCTAAACTCACTAGGGCAGAACAGGAAACTGGCAAGTGCAAGGGCTCTCAGCATCAAAGGTTTATTGTTTCTACGAAGCAAACCAAACTTCATGCAAAAATAATATACTTTTTTTTTATTTTTTTAAACATCTAAACAGCCTCTTGAAAATGTTTCACAGTTTGACCCACCTCCACGTCAAGAGTGCACAAAGGAAAAGGAAATCCAGAGATCATGAGAATAACACAAGTAACAAATCCCCCAGTTCAGGTCCCCTCCTGACACCATTGATTTTACCTGCAGTAAGGTAAGAAGCTGAAGAGCTGCTAAGACTGCAGGTAGTTGGCACGGCTGCAAGCCAGTGCTTCCCAAATGATGCATTAATGCAAGTGAATGAAAACCCTGTGCACCTGAAGGACCAATAGCAAGCTCAGCTTTCTGGTCTGCCCTAGCTTGGTTTCTGAAGCATGTGAGCTTGAAAAGCAAAAATGATGAAGCGGAACAGATTATACCCTACGCAGATACTCTCCTTCTACTTCAAGAAGCTAATGCCTTTTGTACAGCACAATGCTTTCCTGCCATCCAGCAACCAGAACTGGGTATGCTGACAACACTCCATTTAGTCAGAAAATACGACACATGTAGATCATAAAAACAGAGGCATAGGAAAGTGGGGCAATGAGTCGCTATTGCCACCAGGAACAGACAGGGACGAGCCGCTTCAGCGGACTGGGGCATCAGAGCACGTTCCATCACAGCTTCAGAAGGGTAGGACTGAAGAGTGCATTTACAAGTTCAAATCATTAACAGAATTTCTGCAGAAATTTACCTAGGATTTAAACCTGGAGTCATTGCAGGTAACACAGCCTTCAAATCTAGATTTTCAATGGGATAAGCCCCGGGTGAAAGATATGTTTTCATTACATTTTCTGGTGGGCAACCATCCATCCACCACAAAACCTTTCTTCCAGACTCCTCAGAAAAGGGGACAGTGCTGGAGCAGGATGCAGGGAAGGGAATGGGGATGTGCTGGAACAACAGGATAGCTGATCAACCACTAGTGCACTGCTGAGGTGGCCTGAAGTAACAATCAGAATTATTAGGGTGGGACTCATTAGCTGGCATAACAAACTGGGGCTGTTTTAATATGTAGCTCTATTGCCCACCCCACATCTCGTCCGTTTGATAATTTAACTTGAGAAGTCTGAAGCAGAGACCACGTAACTCTGAGCCCTCCAACAGCCAGTACCCAGAGCCTTCATCTTGAAATAACGCAAAGAAAGAAGTCAGAGCAAAACAATACAGCTACATTATTTCTTGTTATCAGTAACACACTTAACCTCTCCTCTGAGGCAGCCAGATTAGAGGAGGAAACATCCTTAAGAATTTCTCTGTGTAACAGAAGCTGGTCACTCTTTGCCCTGGCTATCACTCAGTAGTTAGCATATTCAGAGAAGCTCAGTGCTTGGATGGAAGAAACAGACCCTTAGGGGTTTATCTAGCTTTTACCCATTTCTGTCATTTCTGCCCTGTTCCCTCCTTGCCTTGCTTGCAGGAGGTGGGGGAGGAAGGGGGGAGGAGAAAAAGGAGAGGGGAAAAAAAAAGAAATATGTATGATGGTAGCACCTGTTACCATGGAGATCACGGTGCACTCTGAGATGGGGAGACTGGATTTTGAGGAGGAGGAGGAAGGAGAAAGGGAGGGGTCTGCCAGAGCTGGGAGCATAAATTCATAAAATAAGCATTCCAAATCTCTCAAGAACTGCAAGGGTTTTCCATCATACCCTTCTTTGGCAAGTCAGAAGCAGCCAGTTTCTCTTCTCCTGAGAATGGCTTTGCAAGGTACCGCAGCTGGAGAAGCTGCCGTCCTGGGCTGGCCGCAAGCGCTCCTCCGCAGGCAGGGCAGTTCACACAGCCATTGCCCCGCAGGCTCCACACCAGCCACACCAAGGGGGCACATTTGCTAGCTACAGCTCAGCATCCAGGTGCTCTGCAGTAAATAGCACCCCATGGAAAGTGCTGCCAAGGACATGGGTCTGCTTCTGACAACCTGCAAAAATGTTGGCTGAGGGCAGAATCTCAAAGACAAGATGGCTTAAAAATGCTGCGTGAGAATAGCTGCTTCATCACTCCACTCCATTCACTTCTAAACAGCTTGTCACACCGAAGAGCTCCCCTCCCCTGCTGCTTCCCACTCCCACGCTAATGGGACAACTCCATGCAGTGTTAAGGGTGATGACATCCGCGCGTGTGGTAATTAGTACATAAAAAGAGAAAGCAGCTGTACTGGCATAATCACCACTCGCAGCAGTAACCAGAACCCAGCTAATCAATCTGATGCAGTCATACAGGCTGGCTGTTGCAATTGCATCCATTAGCAAGACCCCCTGCTCCATCTACAGAGCAGAAAAAAAAATTAAAGTTCCTTCAACATCGGCAGGTCCTTCTCTTCAAAGAAGGTCAGAAGCCTGCCAGGAAGCATTATCCTTCCCAGATCACAGCTAATTCCTTTCAGATACTTTTTTTTGCCTTTTTGTTTCCATTGCTAAATCTTATAAAAAGTTACTAAGCTAGTTCAACCAAAGTAGCCAGCCTGAAAAGATACCACAGAGCGACCACACATATTTGCCAGTGGGAGTGTCCATGCTTTCTAGTTCTGAACTTCTAGGAGGAATATTCAAGTTATTACAGGAATCCTACACTAACACAATTCTCCAGTTTCTATGTCAGGACATTGCTGGCAACTCTCACTCTTAAAAGCAGCAATACAAATGCATAAAGTTGATAATCCACCAGTTCCATTTCATTAGGGCTGGTCCATAGCCTAGTTGCAGGCCATGTGTAACAGCCATATTGATGGCCGAGGGCTCAGGAACCAGTTTAGAACCACTGTTTTAAAAGTCCACTAATCTTTAAGGTGCCCACCACACCCTACCACAGCCTCCAGAGAGCTGATTTGTAGTGGCATTTTCATTTAGGCCAAATACCACGTTGCATCACACTTTACCAGACCATAATCACTGCGAGCAGTCACAGAAAGCTTCCAGGCTCTTCACCATAACCAATGTCAAACTTGCTCCTAGTTTTACACTACTACACTAATTACACTGCTAATTCAGTAATACATAGCCACACCATTAGATGTGGTGAATCAGCATTTTATGATGCTGGCAGTTGCATTTGTTTCCAGATGCTGTTCTGAAATAGAGTTCTGGATGGTATGTTTTGCTAACTATAAACACTGTGAAGTTTGAGGAGTGGGAGCTTCAGAACATCCCTACAGAAGCTTAAGCCCAGACAGGCAATGTAAGTATAGCAAGCTGTTCTCTTCTTGGCAACAACATAAACATATAAACGTCATTCAGTAAGCAAGAAAGGTCCTACCCCTTCCCTTTAGCGCCACACAACCCAGCCCGGATTACACAGAACAGTTGCTTGACCTGTGCTTATGTTTGTAGAAAACTCTGTCTCTGGTGATCTTCCCACACTTCCAGGAGATTCCGTAAGTATTCTGTCATTTCAGGGACTCCATCTCCCCTCTGAGTTCAGGGGCTGTCAGCAAGATATAAAAAGTCTTCCTCTAGAAATATCAAAACTGTCTAAGTATCTAAGCTTCCACACAAAAGGTGACTCTTGGACAAAGGGAAAGCAATACTCCCTAAAGAAGCAGCTGGTTGCTTCTGTTCTACATCCTTGTAACCATGAAGTAAAGGGAAGAATTTGGTTGAGTAATTTATGTCTACACTTCTCTACTTTGAAAGACTGCACTAGAAGCAACTACTTATCTCTTTGGTGTGCCTTTTCCATCCTCCCTGAACAGAAGTGTGTACGTATATCGTCTACTAAACTCCCTAAAGCTCATTTCATCACTTCACAGCCACTTCTTCAACATTGAATTCAGCAGGGGAGAAGATGGCTCAGAGAAAGCAGGGCTGTAAGGCATGAGGGAAAAGAAAAAAACAAACCCTCAAAGTGCTCAGTAAACGAGCTGCATGTGGAGTGCAAAGGCCACCTCAAGTCCGCTGCTGCTGCTGCTCCTCCACCTTGTCACTGCTGGCACATCAGTCCTGTAGCACCTGCCACAGCCACCGCTTAGGTATTAAAGTAAATATTTACTTATGGCAGAGAGCCAGGAGAGGCTGCATGACAATCAACAGCCTCAAGGAATCTTTCCCAATGATCCCTTCCTTGCCATCAAGCTGCTGCACTTACGTGGGAAGAAGGGCGCCCAGGGCACAACACATAAGCAGAGAGCTAGACAGGTAATTTGTACCTGCCCTGGGGGGGTAAGAAATTTTTTTGCTAAAAGCCTCTGCTCTGCAAAGCCCTAGTTATTGACCTAATGTTTCCCTCTTCCCCTCCCACGCTGTTCCTGGGAAGCTGCTGCTGCTGCTATTTAATAACACTCTTCAAATTCCACCTATACCCTCCATTTCTGGGGTGTGCCAACATTAAGAAGCAGGGCAGGGCAATGGCCAGGATCCTGTCACTCACAGAGCCGCAGCAGGCTGCCCAAGCCTGCACTACCGCTGCCTCACCTGGTCTGAACAGCACTGCGCCCCAAGGCACCACGTCATCTGCACAGCCACCTCTGCTCAAGGCCTTCCCACTCCTAAGGTGAGCAACAGGAGGCAGATGAGTGCTGAACACCACTTGTTTGGCAGAGAGGGACCTTCCTTCTCTTTCTGGCACTGAAGAAAGAAAAAACCATGTCTTGAAGCTGGAGATGAGAAAGTTGGCACAAGCGGGTAGGGAAACTCAGCAGG
>NW_010195744.1:50937-55716 GCF_000695765.1 Mesitornis unicolor
GCAGGAACTCTTGCTTTTTCTCTTTTAAAATTCATTAGAGACATTCCTGATCTCAACTAGATGCATCGCCTTTCAAGATGCCAATAAATTTCAAGCCTTTACCTTTGCTTAGCCCTAGCAGAAAAGTGGGCTGTTAGCTCAGCCCTGACAAAGACTGTGTGAGGAGGGGGTGCAGCTGTTCTTTTGTGTACACGGGGAAATCTCATCCCTGAAGCTCCATCCTGACAGGTAAAGGGAGAGGAAAGGCTGGAGCAGACCAGGTGGGTTTATGAGGCACCAGCCTAAAATTTAATTATTAATTTTCAACTGAATCGATGCTGTCACCAGAAGCTGACTGACCATGGGAACACAAAGGCAGAGGAACTCCTAGTGTGCTAAACCAAATAGAAACCCACTGCTGGGAAGACTGGTAAAACCCACAGCTTCATGGCCACGGGGTTGCAGAGAGGAGTGCTTCAGAAAGGAGTAAAGGACTGTTGATCTTTGCTGGATGGGTACAGCTGTACTGACAGCCAACATTTGTACCTCATGCCAGCACAGATGTACAGTTTATGGTGGTAAACAAAGTGCTCAACATATGGATACAGACTACACCACCAAATAACTGTGGAGGCTGCACAGCTTTGCCTATGTATCTGCAGCTACAGCTATCCTACACTAGGAGCTTCTGGCCAGTGCAGGTACCTCATTTACAATGTACTTCAAGACACTAAGCTACATGAACAATGTAACACAGATGCCGTCCTAAAAGCACAGCCAATCCACAATATTAAATTCACTGAAAGCACACCTCAAAGCAAAGCCTACGTACAATATGAAACAACCCAAGAACATTCAAAGAAATGCAGAAAGCTACAAAGTGTATTTGCAGAGCAGCAGCAGAGGCGCGGTGACAGGATGAAGGTATAAGCAGAGCAAAACCAGCAGCAGCCCAACTAGAGGTGCACATATTCTGCATTTCCCCATCTGCCCTTCATCTTCTGCTCCACATCTGACCTTGAAGTTTCAGAACCCTCACCACTTCTTTTCAGATTGCAAGCATCTTGCTGAGACCGAACAACCTCTAAATAAGTTTTTTTTTGCCTTACTCATCCCAATAGGGTGCTGCCACTGAAAGATCTCACCTGGTATTTTCTTTTTAATGTCAATGTGTTAACTAGTTCACCTCTGACATCAGGATACCAGGTAAGTTGCTGCAAAGCACCTACCACTCTACTGAAAGCACTGTACGTTGTTTGTTTAGCTGCCAGGAAGCCACCTGCATGACCACGACTTCTATAACGCTGCCAATTAGTTTAAACAAGTCTGTGGCTTTTTAAAGGTCCAGAAACAAAACATCCTAACCTGATCTCCTTAAGAAATAACACTATCCCTTTTTCACTTAGATTACAATCTTCACACTGCCTTCCTCTTAGGAATTTCACAAAAGCTCCTGAAATGCAGGCTTATGCCTTGCACTACCACAACCCCCAGAGCCCTGTGCAGCAGGACTCAAGTGTAGCTTGGCTAAAGCAGAGAGCCTTGAATGCAAAGCAAAACAAACACTCCTTGGGGTAGCGAACTGAGGGCTCAATACATTTAATCATTAGACAATGTACATCGGTATTTTGAAACAAGGCAAGTCTCTCCTTTGTTTGGAAGGGGTCTTCTTTCTGTGTCTATATGCAAAGAAAAACACATACATTTCACATGATCAGACAGGAGAAAAAAAAAATTGCTTTTCTGCTTCCAGTCTCTTCTTATTAGGCAGGTTGGTCTATGCTGCTCTCAACCCTCCCCCACAGTTGATTCCTGCCAACGACATTCACGTCTTTCCATTAGATCTTCTGTGTTAAAATGGAAGAAGCAAAAAATAATGCACTTATCTTTTTGGATTTGTCAGTCTTATCCTCAAATGGATCTTATCATCTAATGCTTTGCACAAATAAAATTTCTTTCAACTCCATTTATCTCCCCCAGATGCAACAGGATTATATACAAAACTCTTCTTCAGTCTTTACCAATACAACAAACCTCTTTCTGCCCACCTGTTGTCAGTGCAGAAAATCCTAGCTTTGCTTTCTGAGCCACAGTTCATCAAATGAGAACTAACCCTTAATCTTCAGCAACAACGGAAACCTTAAATGAGGATACTTGATTGAACTCCTAGAACAGTACAGCACCAGAGGTTTCTGTTGGATGGGCTGAGAAACTTTGTGCAAAAGTAAAACTTTGTTGGTTCTTCCTGACCACACTTGACCCCATAATTTATTGCTGATCTTTCAAATCAGGAGAAGTCTCATTACAGCACACCTAACGCTTTCATTCTGCAGGCTAGCTCTCAGCATTATCAGCTGGCACTTTATCTCACAAGCTTGCCATGCAACTACTACATAAGAAAGCTTTAAAATAACTAGTGGGAAACTTCAAAACATTAACAAGAACCAGGTCTTATGAAGAAGCAGATCATCTTATGTCAACAAAGCTCTCACTCAAGAAAATAACACACTTGCAGTGAAGTGGCTCATTAACCTACTACTGATCTCCCAAAGGCTACAAAACCAGGGTAATACCTCCAAGAACCCCTTTAGGAGACTGGTCCAAGGCCAGAACTGAAACCTAGGGCTGAGTAAGCAAGAAATAGCTAAACAAAACAACTGCCCTTTCAATAGTGTGTGCGTGTGGTTGGAACAGATGAAAGGAGAGAAACAGGAATGCCAAAGGGGGTGTTAGCGTGCCAGAAGATAGATATGTATGTATTCAGTGCAGATGCACAAGTGAACTGAACTGTGCAAACAGGACTGTGCTCCCAGCTAGTGCTATCTCTCGCAAAAATCACTGACAGCTTTCAATGCTGGAACAAGCTAATAAAAATACGGTCACTTCTATGGCAAAAGGAATGACAAGCTTCTTATTTTTGCTCTTAACTCAGACTGCAAGCCAAGAACAGTACCTGTGAATTCCCCATTAAATGTCATGCTGAGACTGTAGCAGCAAAATCTACAATATGCTAAAGATCTAATGACAAGAGCAAAGGATTTGCACACAGCTGCCATTCCACCCCGCTCTCCGTCTGCTGAGCCTCAACAGAACAGCATACAAGATCAAGTGTCAACAATATGTTGATGACAGAGCTACATGCACCCTGATCTAGGTGAAAAGAGGCTGTCATCCAGCTGCCTACACGTCTGGAAGGAATAAACACTGGAGGAAAGAGCTGGCTTAAATTTAATTCAAGAAAGATGATAGGAAGAAGTAGTAAAAAAAACCTTCACAAAACCACAAGCCTCTTCTCAACCCATGAAGCATCTTTGCCAGGATTTCTTTGGTCTAGTTAAAACTGTGTACCCCATCGCACCAATGCTAACAGCAGCTACAGTGGGGCAAATGGGCACAAGGCCTTACATGAACTGCAAGAGCTCAGCACTCCTAATGCTTGACTCCATATTAAACAAAAGGTCTTGGCTCCCAGCTTCACATCCCATGAAGTAAAAACATCCTGAACAGATGTCATTTGCCTTTTCTTCACACACCGTTTGCTAAAACTGACACTGCTCCCATGTTTAACCATTGCATGAGATATTAACACAATATTTCATGACAGGATCCTAATGTGTTTTAAGTTTTTACAGTTCCTTGTAAATTCTGTCTCAGCAGCCTTCATGCAGACAGAGGTGATGCCGATCGATCAAGAGCAATTTAACTAACTCTCACAACATACCATTCCTGTATCTATACTCAGATGTGCACATCTGTGCAAATTTTCATGCCATCTGCAACACCAAGGTGGCACCGCGTTCTCCAGTGATGGTGAATCCATCTCCTCCTTATAGCACCCTACATAAGCAGTGCTTATCAACATGGGTTTTGGTTAAGTTCTGTTTTCCTAAAGATGCCTGCCAGAAACCACCAACACACAGAGCACATAAAACTATTTGGCCTCACCCAGGCTATCATGCTCTACTTCACACTAAAAGGAGAGATTTCCCCCATCAGTCAGAAAAAGGGCTCTGTCCCCACACCCTCTTCCTAGCAAGTACAAGTACACGCAGTCTGTGACTCTGCTTGGCCTTTTGGTAGTCTAAGAAACATCTCTGTTTGGTCCAACCTCTGCCAACAGTGAAACATTTACTCAGGCAGTAATCGAATGTATTACCTGCAGTCCTGCTCAGAGTTGTCAGAAGCTCCCCCTGCCGACCTGAAGATGTCAAAGTCTCCCTCAAAAAGAGATACAAGGGACCCCAGCAATAAGCACACATTTTCAATAACACAGCAAGAGGTTGGTACTCTCTTTCTTGCAAACTGCTTTTGTTTTCAGAAGTATGTTAGCTCTTATGAACTTTTCCACTGGAGGCAACGTGCTACAGTAAGCCATCTCCATATACTCTTCTAATCTTTTCACACTATCAAGGGTTCTGACAAAACTAACTTGCATTCCACTAAAGCAAACGTGCACAGCCATTTGGTTTCAGGCTTCAAGCGCCTTCCTTATGGCTGCAGGAGCACCTGCAGCTCACCCAGGGAGTCAATGAGGTCTGGCAGGGACCCTTGCAGACCACTCTGCCTAAGTTCTACTGACACATGCAGCTGAGAAGACAACGGCACTCAGCAAAACTGTGCATCTCCTCACATACTCTCTACCTTGTTCTCATTAATACACTAAAAAAAAACCAAAAGCTTGCCTCTGTGCTAAAACTCCATGTGCCTTTTTGCTTCAAACCCTTCTTCCTGCAGTATTTGGAATTCTCCATCTGTTTACAATGGAAGTGCACACATACTCTGTTCTATCCAGGCTCCTTC
>NW_010195744.1:55747-58620 GCF_000695765.1 Mesitornis unicolor
GCAGGATGTTTCCCAAATAGCAGTAGTCTTGTCAGGAGCTAATTCTGGGTCTCCACAGCCTGAATTTCCTTCCAGATTCAAAGGATAACGCAGTATTTGAGATGAGGCTTGGCAAAGTCACCTTATCCCCAAAAATGGCATGATTTCCTCTTCAGGTTCATGCCAATCAAATTTTTCTAAAACCTAACTCACTTTTTGCATCCTCAGATCAAAAGCCTCTTTTTCCAAGTTTTATTTTAATTTGGATTACAGTACTCACATTTTTCTGATATTTAGAATTAGCTTTCTCTGGGTAAAATAGAAAACAAACATTGCAAGAGCATCAGAATTTGTGAACGCCAGAAATGAAACTACCTTCTGGCTTTCTTCTCTCACCAATATCCGCTGCTAACAGATCCAGGACAAATGAGTCTTACTCTTCTACGTTCTAAGTAACTCCAGCTCCAACCAAGTTTCTAATTTCATGCTCTTCTAAGTTCTTTAACCTCCGTATGATCTTGGAATTATCCAGAATTCAGAAATCACCCTAGACCCAAGCAGCTTGAAAACAGATCCTCTTTATTTGGTGACCAGCTCCACCTATGCTTTCAAAACAGGCTGCAAAAGCTATTTTTACTCCATATTTGGAGTCCTTTCTCCAAGCTTCCCATCTCTGGAACTCAAATAATTCCAGACGATTCCGAGTACCACTGTTGCCTGCTCCACAAGCTAGAGATCTGCTAAAAGCAATTCCTTCTCTGTACTCTCCAGCTACAGATAAATTCTAGAGATGTTAGCTAGGTTTGCAAAAACAAACAAACACCAAACACCCAAAGAAACCACAAACAAACAACAAAAAAATGGAGCTTATGCCATACCACTTATTAAAAGTCAACACTACTAGAGAGCTTTTTAAGTCTCTATCTGAAGCACAAACTTGTTCTTTAGCAAAGCCAGGTTTCCATCTGAAATGTTAAGCAGATCAATATTAAGGGAGCGAACAGAAAGAGCACGAACCTCTAAGCTCACGACTCTACCATACCTGATGACAATTCACTACTTTTACTGTATTTTGAGCACAATTCATAACTGTCAAATCACATCAGCCCTGACCCGTAGAGCTCTACCCAATCTCTCTGAAATGTCAGGAGTAAGATGTATAGACACAATGCAGACTTGTATAACAAGATGCTCCTTAGACAATCCAGAAGTGCTGTAGTTCTCAGGACTTTTTTCTCCAACTCTGAAAATGACACCAGCAGTCAGTGGCTCTCTAGGTGCAATTAAATGTATTAGAGTTTCATGTAACAAAACTAATTAATTGCACCTTCAGAATCTCTATTTCGACAGCAAGATGGAGGAACCTCTGAGGAATAGAAACCTGCACTCCACTGACTGCTCGTCAGGGATGTGGAGGAAGGCCTTTCCATTTTAATTGGAAGCAGAAATCATCACTGTATTTCACTCCTCAGCAGGTTGCCACACTTCTGCAGTGACTTAGAGGCCACGTTGCCAAGCCCTACTCTCCCGGTTCATCGATTACAAATCAAAAGGCATCAGGGAAGGAAGGAGCAACTGTGAGACAACTTATAAGAATTTTCAAAGAATGTGATGTAGCATTTCTCTTTAATTTCTCTCTTGGGAGTTTTGTGAGTAATGTAAAATTAAAATATCCACAAAGCACTGCTATGGCTTATTTTTAATTAAGAAGTTGAGTAACAATTGCTTTGTATTACCAGCCATTGGCACAGAGGCAACAAGGATGCTTTCTTATTCTCTCTGAAGTGCACTTTATATTAGAGATGGAAGAATACAGTTTCACCAGGTTTCCTAAGCCTTTTTCTACTGCATGCTGGCCAAGCTGCAAACATGATTTTACTCAACTGAATAGGAGTACAGCAGTCACTGCAAAGACAGCGCGCTAAGAATATTACAAAGTTTCCTACTTAAAGCTCTATTTTTATTTTGCATGTCCTGAAAAGTATTACAAACTTACAGAGCGGTTTTATTGCAAATTTAATGACAGAAGAAATACGTGTAGTTGATCTACCAAGTTTTACAACTAGATGAAGGAATAACATTTACAAGATTACCAGCTTTATGTTTTCCGAGCGTGGTCCTACAGACTGCACCAAGATGAGCAGTAACACAGCAGAATGGTGAAACAATACTCAACACCACCTCACAGAAAGGCTCTTTAACCAAATTAATTCAAACTGGCCTAGTTGTGGTCGCACAGGCAGAAAGCTGAAAGCCCAAAGCAGGCAGAAAGGAGACATCTTAAACATCTTTAAACATGATGTGGGAAAGGGAAAAACAGCAAATTAGTTAGCAAATCCTGCTAGACAGGATAGATTTGAAAATGTGGGGGAAAGGTTTTTGGAAGCTAAAAATACATGTGCAAGAAAGATGAAAAAAGCAACCTTTAGAATACATGCAATCCATCTGGAGAAAAATAATCCAGAACCACAGCAGATAAGAAAGACAGGAGTGCAGTGATGTGGAGCAAGTCTGAAAAGCAACAGTGGGAAAAATTGTACAAAATTTTCAATGCACCATAACAGCAAAAAAAAAAAAAAAAGGAAAAAAATGACATTTGTCGACTGCATAAGTAAAGCCCTGTAGTCCAAAAAAAGCAGGAAAAAAATACCCTCTGTGGGCTTCTGTGGTAAGACTGTGCTTATCACATTACATACATTTAAACATATCCCAGAATGAGGGGAAAAAAGGCAAAAAATAAAGAAGGGTATTTTGGAGAGAATTCAGAAGAGAAAAAACGAAAGCTGGAAGATTGAATTACAAGAAAAGATTAAGGGAATACAAAGCATTACTTCACTAAACGGTGACTAAGAGCAAGGGTACAAGCATTTGAAGAGTATAACACACCATAGGGA
>NW_010195744.1:58651-83185 GCF_000695765.1 Mesitornis unicolor
AAAGAAGATACATTTTAAATGTAGATGAAGAAATATAAATGGAAAATTTAGACAGAAGCTTAGTGACTTAGCTGGCTACAAAAAAAGTCTCCAAAAGGAAGGACTAGATAGAAGCCGTGGCAACTGCAGCTTAGAGCAAATGTAAAGAATGGATGAGAGGAAAGAACCCTAGCATAGCTCTTTATGGGAAGAGACACAATTTTAGCTAATAGGACCATCTTGATCTCAACTTATTATGACACGGTAAAAAGACTGTGGGAAGGGACACTCCTGTGTTTGGCAGTAAAAGCTATGGATTTCACTAGGATCTTAAAATAACTGGAAAAAAAAACCAAAAAACCCACAGTACCAGGGTAAACCAGACTTTTAAAAGGCTCTAACAGGATACTGAATCTATGTAATTACTGATCTTATCGTATCCACAGAGCTTTCATCAACCCTACCTGCTAACCAAATTGTGCTTCTCTCAAATACTTTTAAATTTCTGCCTCTTACCTTAAGAGGCTCGTACCAGAATGGTGGCTTGGAACCAGGGCAGAAAAAGCACCAATTGGTGCACCAAAGAATATCCTCATCATGGGTTTTCTCTTGCATTTTAACATGGAGCAGATGACAGTGATAAACAAGAGGTCTGTACCAGCTGATAAAGCAGCTCATGTAATGCCCAGATGAGATGACCCTCTCTGAATCATGAGCAGTTTGGAGAGCAACTATAGAGTCTGAAAGCAAACCAAGCAATTTTGCCCAGAAACAAGCCTCTCCCCAGTGCTGGCCACTAGATGAATGGCTCAGTGCAATCCTTGCACACTGAGAAAGCTCTGCCAGAAGTAGTATTAATCAGAGGGGCCTTTTAAAAAAGAAAAAACATATTAAAAAGTGGGACAGGAGAAAGAGGGGAAAAAGCTGCTCATGGAATGAATTCCACTATGATCAAGTTATCTCTCAAAGTGAAAAGGTTTGAATAGCTATTTTTCATCTCCTGCAACAAAAGTCACCTGAACACACGGCCTAAAACTTGAATCCAGCCCAGATTTCAGCTTTAGAAACTATCTGTTTCTGCCTCCTCAACTCTCTCTGTGCATTATCAAGTGCACATAGCTTTTTCCATCCCAAACTATCACTGAATAGCTGTTGTGCTCTGTTGATGAACAAAGCAAGATACACGTGTTCTCTTAACTCTATTTTCCAGTTTGCAAAAAGATGAACGTTTTTCCTCATAGTAAATGAGTCAGCATGGGCCACACTTCAGTTCTTCCACAGAGGAGAAGTACGGAAAGATAATTCCATTGCCAAAATAGGCCTACATATACATAGAAAACTCATTATTAAATAGCCAACAAAAGCCTGTTTGGGAAAAGTATGGTAAGCCTCACCTTTAGCCTGCAAGTATGATGTGAAGCTTGGCTCTCACCTTTCCTGAAACTGCTTTGAGGTTACCCGCTTTTCAGAATGTTAAGAAATTACCCTGAAACCTGAGCTGAAAAATTCCCTCAGTAAAACCAGCTGTAGTACCACAAGCAATATGCACATTACGCTAAACAAATACCTACTAGGTACTATGAGTGACATCCAGGCTTAGGATACCACACACAACGCAGGATATATTTGTCTATTATCATATTTGAAACCAGAGTAAAGTTTCACAATTCTGTTACATTTATGTTCTCCTGTCATATTTGCCTACCTCTAAAATAAATTCCTCCACATGTTTATTATTCAAGTAGGCCTGGAGCATGCTACCTCTTTGCCGGCAACCACCTACTCTGCTACTGCCAGAACAACACAAAGTCACTGATGAAAACACAGAAACAGAATACACATACACTCACCCTCATAGAGGTTTCTCCACCATGGGGCTGTTGCAGCCTGAAGACTTGAGCAACCATGTGTTCCGTGGAGGGGTGCAACAGGATGCGTCGGGAAGCCAGTCCCACCATTACGTATCTGCCCATTGGAGACAGGCTCACAGAAATGGCATTAGGGCCTATAAAGAGAAGAGGAGTTATTTCTCTTGCAGGTTGACATCCCTCCCCATGCCTCATCCTCACAGCTCCTTCAATCCCTTCCCGCATTCCCATAATGTAAGCTTATCCTTATAAGGGGTAGAGAAGAATAATGAGAACTGCACAAGAAAAAAAACCTGTGAGATGTTTCCTTGCAGCAAGTGTCCTCCCACTAAGACCATGAAGTTCTTAAAGGAATAAGAAAACCTTATCCCTTAGCAGCTCCCCTAGACCAGCACCTTACATGTCCAGACCATATCACAAGCTTCTGTCTCCTCAGCAGTACTGTATTTGTGGCTGGTTAGAAGGTCAATAAAATACTTCCTGTTACTACAATCAGTGATGTTCAGATTATTGCATAGCCACACTGAAGGCTGAGTTCTGAGGTATCTTCTCATACTCCCACCCACCCTGACCTCTTGCTGCACACTTACCGAATCGCTTTGTGTAAAGCATCTCGCCCAAGTTGTGGGGTGCCAGAGAATACACAGCCAGTATTCCCTCATCAGGGAAGCCTCTCTGACTGCTGGGAATGAAGGCTGCCAGCAGCTGCCCGTCGGCAGAGATATCACAGCTGGCATCATTGTAAATCTTGCAGTTTTGAACAAGCACGTTCACCGAGGCTGCAAAGAAGGAAGAAATGAACAGTGGTTAAAGCACTCAGGTTCAACAGAGAATAAAGCAAGGTTTAAACTTAATGTTGGAGATCAGACAGTACATGGAAAAGACACTCAAGACATTCAGGTTCTTCCAAAAGTTTACAAAATGTTAATACCCTGATTAATGTAAAACCTGCTCCAAAACGGAGATAAGATGCTGCAATGAGCCCAGGGAATGAAATCTACTCACCTCCTGGAGCCTTCAGCCAAGTGGCAAGCAATTGCACTTTACCAAACCCCTCCTTTGTTGAGCATAACACCATCCTTTGTAAAGGACAACACAGTTTAAATAAGTCCTGAATCGTGACTTTCTGGCAAACTCCAGCAGCAGTATCATTGAAAACAATACGACTTAATTCATTTCCCCTTCTCTTGCAGAGCCCCTAGTTCCAGCTCCCCTTATCTCCAATAAACAGGAGATGAGAGAAAAATTCCACCCTGCGGATACAGACATTAATTTTTTGACAGCTGATTTTTATACCAATCTTGGGTAAAGCAAGTGAGAAAGGGCAGAGACTTCTCTACCCAGTCCTTCATTTAATTACTCCAGTATTTTAGATGCTCTTGCAATCAGTAAAGTAACTGTTTAGCAGACAGAGCAGCGAGCAGCAATTCAGAAAACACAAGTTTTACTTTAAACTCTGTGGTGAGTTGCTGAGTGACCTCATACAAATCTTTTCCCCTCCATGCCTTGCATATGCAGCCCATAAGCTGTTCAGGCTACTAAATCTTACCATGTGTTTGTGCCATTCCTAGGACAATGAGGTTCCAAGGCCTTTTAGCATCATCACCACCAACAGTTCAACGGTGGCTTGATGAGACAAGGCTGGAGCTATGGTTGCTCCCCCAGCCTAACCTAAATGTACTCCAGTGTTTCACTAAAACTGCTGCAATTATTCCAGGTTTGGAGCTGAAACCACATACGCTATTTTGGGAATGGGGGAATTTCAGATTTCAGTATTTTCAAACTCAGTAGGATAGAAATATATTTAAAAATAGAAATAAAGCCCACATTTGCAATATAGAAGCTTTGCATGCTTGAAGCCTGAACACCCCATCTCATGTGCTTGAAGCTGTAGCATCATGTGGAGCACTATGCCAACTTCTATAGGCCAGGAATTCTCTTCTGAATCTTCAGATCATGTACAGCCTAGAAGTGGCTTTGACTTGTTTGGCTAAAATTTCAAATGAGCTCATGAAGGCACTTGGGCTAGACTCCTTATTAGTTTAACATAAGAACAGTGCCAAGAATGCTTTGTGCATACTTCTGAAAGTCTGAACTTGCAAATCAAACTAAGGCTGTAACTCAATGCTTTAACAAACTGGCGCTGATGCCAGAAGAAACAATTCCTGCCCTTTGTTTCCAACACTTCTGTGGAAAAAAAGCTACATCGGGGAACTGATACAGCTGAGAAATTAATGACTGTTGTCTAGGTCACTCTTTAGCCAGAACAGTTTCCCAACCTGGCATACCACTTGGCCACACAGACACTTGCAGCAGCAAGAAGTAATCACAGGGAAGCAGACAGGACTGCTGCTTCTTCCAGCATTGCTGATTTGAACCGCTTGTTGAATCTCAACTTCAGTTCTGGTCTCAAAGACACTTTTCCTGGTTGAGTATAAACGTCTACTGTTTCATTTAAGAAACTCTGATGAAAAAGATGATGAGGATAAAAAGTGGACTATGTAATTACATTCTGTACCAAACCACCTACACCTGTACTCTATATTTATTCAACCATTTTTTTCAGTCTCAAAGCTGCTAAAAACAGTAATTTTCAGCCTAGTATAAACATAAAGGTGTTGAACAGGAAAAAAATGTAAATAATGGTAGTCACTGTCAGTGCTGTAATAACAGCATCTAAAATATACATGACCCTTCAAAGAACAGACAGCCCAAAGGATGACAAAATTCCTGAGTGCTCAGTCCGAAGCCAGTTGAACAGGAAGACAACAGAACAAAGATTGAAGACTGTACTATCTAATTTTTAAAAAGGTAGAATTAAAAGTTGGGGTTTGTTGTTGGTTTTGTTTGTTTGTTTCCCAAATCCAGGCTTCACTCAAGTACTCACCACCTCATCACAAGAGATGTCTGTGCTATGAACCAGCTAAAGGATGCATGGCAACAGGCTGCACTATTGCAATCCCTGTCAAATTGGGAGGATTCCTGCAGAGTTCTGCAGTGACTTATTTCAAACCCATTCCTATTTATTAGCTTTATCAGTGAGCTAGGCACACAGCGGAGCTGGTTAATGAATTCTGTTGATAAAGTTAGGTAATTTAATTAACAGAGCATGATCAGTCCACACAGTGAACTGAGGTACACAGAGACAGAACAGAAGCAAAATGAAAGACTTCTATAACGTATTAACATTTATAAATTTCTGCTTTACCTAGGAGCTCCTCAGTTGGAAACAAGAGAGAATCAACTTTGGGGATCATAGCAAAGACCAAGCTACCCACCTGGCATAACAGCGAAAGAGATGACAACCCTAAACTGCATCAGGGAGTACACTTACAATAGAGAGATCAGTGCTAATACACAACCTTGTCCTGAGACCACATGCAGGATACCAGGCACAGTTTTGGTCAGCCACGTTCGAGAAAGATAAATCCCTAAATGGTAACAAATTCAGCAAAAAGACAGGAAGATGACTGGGGAAAATGTAGCACGTATTTTATGTTTTGTTAGGAGATGTTTTTGTTGGTGGTGTTTCTTTTTTTCTTTTCTTTTTTCTTTTTAAGATTGCAAGGAAATAGGATTGTATTTACAAAAAATAGCAGATAGTAAGTGCCAGAAAAACATCAGTTCTCTTCACAAATAACGTTGACAGGTAAGTAAGTGGGTAAAAGCAGCCAGTAAGTTTGGAAATTAGAAGATTTCTACCAAAATAGCAAAATTCTAGAACAGTCTCACAACAGACGTGAAAGAGGCAAGGAGTTTAACCAATTTTAAGACAGAATAAGAGGAACTATAGGATGTGGTTGCCTAAGACAGCAGGGAGGGAAAGTCAGTGGTTAAGGGGGACCTTTCTTACCAATTTCTTTGTAGTTCTAATCTAATCAGCAGTGATCTAAACGATTTTTTAAAAAGGGGAGGGTGAGGGAGGAAATGGGAACTTCCTGGACAGGTGAATACTGGGACTCTCCCAGCCAAACCTGAGTTAACTACTTAAAAGAGAGCCAAGAAGAAAACCAACAAGAGAGCAGGGAGAGCACGTGTCAGAGATACAACTACAAAACACACCACGACCGCTGCAAAAAAATTTGATTATTAGAAGAAAAAAATACAGTCTAGCCTCCTTCTTTAGGATCTAAGACCTGTTCTCTCTCTCTTTCCTATTCTGCTAAATATCCAGGTTTTTTCCCCTACATCTCTGGGCTCAGGATGCAGTTTCCATGAGGTAGCCACAGTTTCTCTACAATGTTAACTACTGTCATTTGATGCTCAATACTGGAAGTAGCGAGATTGTATACTATGGTCACCAGACCAAAGGTATGGGTGTCATTTAGACCAGGGACCCTTCTGTACTGATGAGCTCCTGGTGCTTTTCAAAGAGGTGCAAGAAGTTTTAGAGGGGACAGATACTGATTTCTCTGGGCAAAGGTGATGTTCTTCCTTGTTCCTGTAACTATCGAAAGCCATGGTCTGTAGAATCCGTGCCTTTTCTCAGCTTTTAAAGTTTGGTGATTTTTTAATCTAATGCAACCTTGGACATTTATAAGAACAGAATTACACATCTTTATTTTTGTGAGGTACGAAATGCTTGCATTTCTTCTGTCCCACTTAAAGGTTCAAGGACATTGCCATGTCTTGTACATATCCTCGCAGTTTCATGGCTACTTTTTTTCCAAGTCTCTCTAATTCTCTTCCTTATCTAGCATTTACTATATGTCTTTTTAAAACAATGTTGGGCTTGGATCACCAGACACCAAGAGCCTATTTATCATATAGCACATGTTAACTTATTTTCTATCTACATGGCTTTTCATTTCTTATTTCCCACCCACCCCTCCATCACAGCACAGAGGTTTTTTGTGAGCAGTCCACAATGATGGTCAACGTGACTGCGTGTCTTGCTCTTTTTAAAGTTTGTTGCATATGGTGAATGCCTCTTAGCAAAACAGATTGTGAGCTCCCCTGCCAGAAGTGAACTATCTTTCCCCCTTGATGTGTGCCTGGAACTTAAAACATCACAGATGTAAGTTGAGCTGAACAAGAAAGAGTGCCCTTTATTTCAGTCTTTCAAGATAGGAATCACACTGACATGGTTCTTCGCTCTTCCCTCATTTAAGAAGGAAGAGGGACTCAGGCAGCACTTACACCTAGAACCAAGGGAGCCTACTGTGCCAGCAGAAAAAGTCTAAATGTGAGAGGTGGAGATCTCAGCAAGGTTTCATTTTAAGGAACAGCATCTAAAAGATTCCCAAGACACAGGGAGGATGAAGATACCCATGCATTTGACAAAGCCACAGGCTATTTGATTTCTTTGAGCCTGAGGCCTGATCTATGAAAATGAAGCCAACAGAGAAGATTTTAGGGGAAAAAAATGCTATTTTTGGAAAATCATTTACACAAGGCTGCCCTTTCATCTCTTGTTTTCTTTTGTTGTTAATGCAGCCACTGAGCTGACAGAACAGATCAAAAGAAACATCAGAGAACAAATTAATCAAGCTGTTGTGCCAACGTTGAGCTCTTAAACCTACATCATAATTGAAGCTGGGGAAGGCCTGGAACACTGGCAGCAACAGCAATGTTTGCCAAAGGAAAACAGTGCTGGGTGCACTGTCCACTCCCAGACACCCTTAAAGGATGACACTTTCTTAACAGCTGCTCCTATTTATATGCTGTTTACCATGCTTTTTTTATTTCCTTAAGTTCCTCTGCATCCCACTGTGGATCAGCAAATGTCAAATCACCTTCCTCAGATTCCAGCCAGTGTGTGAACAGCACAAATTCCTTACATGTGACTAAATGTGAAAGAACTAGACCAGTTCAGCCACAGTGGCCAGAAACTGAAATAACAAGCAGTAAGTAGCATGAGAGAAATTATATTTAAAAGATATACACATGAGACAAGACTTTCAAATATTTTGTCTGTGGAAAGGCTGTTCACCAATTCCATACTGTTCACCAATTCAATACTTGCCTGTTAGCTGTGGGAAGTTTTAAGAACCTGCAACACTTACTAGAAGAATATTAAATTTAGGCCAGAGATAGCATTGTCTCTGCTTCCAAATAAATTCCTCACCCCAAAGCCGATATGACTGACAATTACAGTTTAAGACTGGGTCATGTTCATTTCAGTTATTAAAAGCAAAACTGGCAAAATGAGAGAAGAAACCTGAAGCCACCTTTTTTTCCATTCAGAAAGACAGAGCAGAGACTAAAATCCCTCAAGTCCCTGCAAAGCCATTCCCCAAGACCGTCGGAGTCCTCTTTCGTGTGCTTGCTGGACTGAGCGCTAGTGCGGTTGCTGCTGCGGAGCCCAGGGCTCCGAGGGGTGCTAGGGCCGAGCCACTGAGACCACAGGACTGCACTAATCACGCTGCTGTCACTTGCTCAGATGCATCTGCTCCAGTGGAAAATATCCTACTTCAAAACTATCTTTTCTTTGTTTAATTGTAACAGGAAGAAGAGCTGCTCAGAGATGGAGGTTGGCCACAGAGCCACTTCTCTGATGAAGAGTGGAGCTGGCAGGCAGTCCCAAACTTCAGCTGCATCATTTCATCTGCCTGAACTCCCAAACCACTTGTGGCTCATCCAGTCCCACGAAGTGCAATAGCCCTCTCTGTGTAAGCAAACTCTCTCACATGACCACCTCTGATTTGTAGGAAATGACTGGGTGGGAGGGCGGTGAAGGAGCTATTGAGGTCACATGCTTTACTGGGAAAAGTTTATTTCCAAGATCATGAAGAATCAGAAAAAAATCCTCCAAACCACCACTGTTACACAGTTTCACAGTATCTCTACAAATCTGTGCACCTTGGCACACTTGCAGCTTGCCTTTCTCCTGTGCCTAGGCAACCCTGGCAAATACCAGTTTTAAGATGACCACAGCTGCTACATCTTCATACATCCCTACCAGACCTTGGCAGAGGCAGATATGGCTAACAGTCTAGAAATGCCAGAGCTGGGCTCAGCATGTAAAGAGGACGAAGCAGAGTAAAACGAAATATTTCCAAATGGTAATAAATGAAGATGAACAAGCCAAGTACTATGAAGCACAAAGTGGAGAGTCAGAAGGGCTGGGGATGGGCTTGCAGCAGGAACTCTGCCTGCAAGAAGGGCACAATGACAACAGCAACTGTAGCCAAATTTCCAGCTAACTGAAAGCTATTTCAGAATGGAAGTGTCCTGGTAGGTGACAGAGAGAAGATTGAAATACTGATGTCCTGAGAAGCAGATGGTTCTTATTTCTATTGGATTCCATAAACTATAAACAAACATCTTATGATTTTTGTTCTGTTTGATTTTTGGGTTTTTTGGATGTGTGTTTTTTTTGTTGTTTTGTTGTTTTTTTTAAATCAGCAGCCTTCTCAGCAGCCAGATGAGGCACAAAAAACCAACAAGCAGCTATTAGCAAGTGTAGCACCCTGCAAATACTTTACAAACTTGCAGAGAAGTCTCAGCAGCAAGATACTTCCCCCTCTGACTTCACCTTTATTCTGTTCTAGAGTCTGGCTGGACCACAGAAAGTATTGCCACTGTGTGGCAAAAGTTCGCCTTGAAGCACTGATCCTCAACCTACAGCTGTACACTAGAACTACAAAGTTTTGCACTTACTAAGACACGTCAAAGCACTGGTACACAAGTTCAACACAGTATTCTTCTTTCAAGATGACACTGCGTGCTTATTCCCAAGGAAGAGAATGGTTCTTCAGGACAAGATATAAAGCATCTTCCCCCTTTACAATGTCGAGAGCTACCAGCTAGAAGCAGGGCTTTTATTTCCCACCATGCTATAAACATCACACCACAATACTCTACACAATGTGAAGAAAGGAGATGAGACACAAACACCAGATACTGTGGCATTCCTACAGATAAAGTAAGAAAGCTTTTTGTAATTACATGGGCTCCTTAGTGGCTTTGCCCCAGCTCCTCTGATGTCCCAGAGACAGGGATGTAGATGGCCCCATACGGTTTGCTCAGAGCAGCTGTGGATGCCCCATCACTGGAAGTGTTCAAGGTCAGATTGGAGGGAGCTTTGAGCACCCTGTCTACTGACAGACGTCCCTGCCTATGGCAGTGTGTGGGGTGGACTAGATGATCTTTAAAGCTCGTTTCCAATCCAAATAATTCTGTGATTCTACGATTTCAATTCCTCACATCTCTACGTGTACTCCTGTTGCGGGTTCTTTAAGCAACAGGGCAGTACCCCACAGAGACCTCTATCATCAGCTATGTAATTTCTGGAATTGCAGAACAGACAGGGCTGGGAGTGGGAGAAACTCTTTCTTAATTTCAATGGCTACCTGTGAAAGCAGAAGCCTTGCTGAAAACAGAATCTCTCTGTTCTCCCTAAAAAAGTCAGTCCCTTAAAGCAGAACCAAATCTGTTTTTGACGAGAAGTCAAGCAATGAATTTTACATATGCACAGAGATGGCCTAAGCTAAAAATCATTGTACAAAGAAACATTCATTAATATCTACCTCCTATCTTCATTCCAGGCTGCCACAAACATTTCTGCAGCTGTGCAGCAAGCTATATTAGGATACCATTCTGGGTTAAAAATAGCCTTTCCAGTCAAGTTAGTTTTAGCTCCGAAAAAGTCATTCCTTGATCAGCTGACCACAGGCATCAAATATGCTTGTGCCTGGATAAGGAAGTCTCCTCCAGTGCAAGAGCTAGCTTATGCCATACAACACATACAAAACTATGGTCCAATTTTCACAAGGGAGAAGAAGAAATATATAAACAAATAAATAAAATCAGCAATTTTGCTGATACTCTTCATGCAGAGTAAGCTTTCACCTGAGATATGGGACGAATCACTGCTTTTGCAAATGGCTAGAAGCTACACCTACTTCCCCCAGCTTGCAAGACCGGGGCGCTGATACCCAAAATGTATTGCAGAACTTCAGCCCACACTAATGTCAGTAACTTGGAGAATTCAGACCCAATTCATAAGCAGGTTCTAATGTAAAGGTATAAAGAAACATGTTGATAAAAGAATGAGGTGACTTGATACAGAATTCTTTTAAAAGGATTGTATATTCCCATGAGAATGCTCACAAAAGAGCCCCATTTATGCAAGGATTTGCTGATAGCAAGAATACACAAGCTAGACAGAGCAGGAACAGCTCTGTATACTTTGAGTCAAGTATCACAAAAGGCTGAGCATTTTACAGTTCCCAATGCAACACGACAATCACGTAATCCAAGGCCTGAAACATACAGCTACCTTTGGAATATCGTAGAGCTTATGGTAGGCCTGATTGGCATAGACTTAAAAGAAAGTACTGGTGCCCTTTCCAGCTTACCATTGCTGATTTCAGGCAGATCAAATTTAGTGAAGTCCCACCACTGGAGCCGGTAGGTGGTGTTGGCAATGTTGCTGGCCACAGCTGACTGTCCATCCCCAATCACAGCACCTACAGAAAAGGAAGAAATAATTAGCAATTTAACCTCCAGAAAATTATGAAGAAAGGAGCTGGGGAAGATAAAACCATAGGAAACCTTTCAAAATCTAATACACAAAACTCTAGATTCTTAAAGAAACCTTATTTACAGAAATGGCAACATCTCCTAAACAAGCCACCGAGCACAGGAAATTAGTAGAAAAGCACCTCCCTGAAACACATTTCTGAAAGAAAAGATAGTTGATGAGAAATAAGACTTGTCCAGACTCACAAGGTAGAAATCCTAATCAATTAATTTGATGCACTAGTACTTATTGGTACTAGTGAAGTTGTATTTTCAGAGAGCCAAAAGTTTCTAGAATAGCTATGAAGGAAAACCAGAATACATATTAAGGAAAAGCATTGCCCTGATGAATCATACATATTTGTGGACATAATCCTTGTGAACTCCATTCAGAAGATATAAGTTGCCTACAATATCTGCCACACAGTACTAATTGTAACAAAATATTACCAAGGAGGACCTACAAGATGGCACTTTCCACCCAAGGATTCAGGCAATGGACTAAAGCAGAAGGCTAAGCAGAATACTTCAGAAACTACCACAAAGAAGGTAACTTTCCAGGTGGAAAGGAACTGCCACTGGTGACTCAAGTCAGCATGCATTTTGAGAAAGCTTGGAGGCACTAAATGCAATCCCCAGAGAGACAAGTAGAGAGAAGAAACAGTTCTCCCATAATAGAGACAAGAATCTCATGCTACTTGCCGTCTCTAAGGCCTTCATACACACGCGGCCCTTGTACTACACACATGTGCTGGCGCCCAGAGAAACTCAAGGTAAAATAATTTGATAAGAGAGAACAAAACAAGATCACCCCCAAGCACAAATGAGGAAAAGTACAGCCTCCAGAGTCCGTGCAACCTGATTTCAGCATCTCCACACTGTGTCCAGTGGGAAGCACACAGAAATGTCAATGGCTTCACTCTCCCAGAAGGGCTGGCTTCTACAGCAGCAACAGTGGAAGAGACATCGCTTGGACACCTCCATATCCAGTATGCAGCAGGCCAACTGTCTGCACGGAGAGGTAAAAGCTTGCTAACTGCTAATAAATGATGGTGTGGAGGAAGATGAGGAGACTAGGGTGGCTGGATTTTTACTTCTCTTATCAAATCCCAGCAGAACTCTCAGGCATGGGTGCTGACAAACAAAGAGAAAGACACCAAGAAGGCTGCTGCTAGTCCTCTTTTCATCAATAAGGTGTCTCAAGTCCTAAGTTCTGGTTCTGGAGAAAGCTCAGAAATACGCAAAGAGCAAGACTCCTAAACAGCCAGCTTCATACTGTGTACTCAGACGTGCCAGGCCTTCAGTAATTGACAAACCTCCACCGTGTGTCTGCTCAGTCTCTGTATCTGCCTCTGTCAGATGTGCACAAACCACTTGGAGAGCAGAATTAAGAACATTTCCATTTGTCTTACGTATGCCCAAGGCCTTGTTCTCTATATCCCCCCAAACAAAGGGCTTCTCTGAACAAAAGAGATGCACTGGAGAAAGCAGATTCAAAGCATTAATGAAATTACATTTTGCAACCAGGAGGGGAAGGAGGACGATCAAAATTTATGTTGCTTCATTTTTAAAAGTCTCCTCATTGCAAGCCTGGGTTTGGTACACAAGGGAAGCTCTTCTGCTCTCTTGCCTCCAGCCACCAGGTGGAGAACAGAAAACCAGTTTCTGTACAGATTTCAAGCAGTGGGACTTGCTGCAGGGAAACAGTAACTAACATCTCCAACTAGGTGGCAACTGCCTTACAGGACTGAGTCGGACAAGAAAACACTCTGCTGAGGCAGGCAACAGTAGCAGTACTCAGGGCAACACAGTTCCAGACTATTGATCCTATTACACATGAACATTACAAAGCCATCACCTGTTTTGCAATGAGAACAACCTTTACAGGCATGGCAAGTGATACATAAACTGGAGAATAATCATGTGCTCCCTCTATATCACAGAAGCCTAGGAACACCACAAACAGCAGGTTCATCTGGCACATACAACTGTTGCACCTACTGCTACAAGTACTATAAAAAAAAACCACTGGCAAATGTAGGCTGTTTTTTCTTTTCCCCTGTAAAGACTCTGGTCTTCTCACCTCTTTCCCCAGAACCTCCAGGTTAGTTATGGTGTTCATTTAAACCTCACACCCCCTTCACCTCTAAAGGCAGTCACAACCTACATGGAAAAGCTAACAATGGAAAAAACAGTACCTCCCCATCTACAGGACAGCTTTGCACACATTTCAGAGCCAGCAAAAGCTAACAACTAATGCTAGTGCTTCAGGTAACAGATACCTTTATCAAAAAGATCAGGACACAGGGAACGAGGTTCAGAGAATGAAAGGTGCATGTTCAGAAGGATTTGGTCCATTTCTCAAAGGCAAACACACTGGTGTGCCTAACACTAATGGCAAATCCATGATCTACATGTTTTTATTAAGCAAGTATCTCTGCTTATACTAATTATGTAATTAAGTATAATTATTAAATTATATCTAGCTACAAATAATAAAGTAGGATAATATTTGTATTGCAAGTCCTGCCAGAAGCCTCCCACATGCACGATGGCACTGTCCTACAACAAAGATGGTTAAAGCCACGTAAACATTTCAGACATTCAGTTTAGGGAGGAAAATACCCCCTTGCCCTCCAGTACACACCTATGCTATTCTAACCTTTGTTATTCACTTTTTCCATTAGGAATATTTGAAACCATGAGTGGAAAACTTATGAAAGTTAAAATCCCTGCTCACTGTGCAGAGTGAGAACTCCTTCTCAGCTGGCTTTGCCCAGTCAGGGTTTCCACCTGGGCAAGAGCAGAAGGTGCTGTTTCCTCTTAAGTTCTAGTGTAACATGGAGGCAAACACCACACTTCAGCTTCTTAAGTGTGGGCAGCAGCAGATGAGCTCTTACAAACAGCAATTCTCACCAAGCACTTGACAGTCTATCCTGATTCCTGGGTCTTCCACTGTTTGACGGGATCACAAGTGACTGCAGTGGGTACCTGAGGGTCTCGGGCTTGTCACCCCCGTGAACAGAACGGCCTTTTACTGCAGAGATGATGTAGATTTCAAAACGCTGAAATCCAAAGCGAAGGCCAATTGAAATGCAGTGAACGTAGGTTTGATTGGCAGCTTTCCTGCGTCTGTCTATCACTGCGTAATAAACACTGGGTGATGGCAGAAATGAAGATAAATGCTTTCAGCAGCCCTCCCTTCTCCCCCCACCACCCCAATCTCCATCCACCCTCACTCAGCACATGACAAAAGAGTTTAAAGAGTGTGGGGGGGAAGTCTTAACAAAGATTTAAAAAAAAAAATCCTCCAATCCTTTCTTATAGGCCACCTACACATGACAGATATTTATCCGTCAGTCTCAATCCCCTCAGAGGGTCCAACTCATCTTCGCATGTGGAGAAATGAACCTTTGCCAATCAGCTATTGCTCATTTATGAATCAAGCCATGCAATCCAATGTCTCAGTTCAGACCGAAAGGGGAAAAAAGCAGTGCAAAACCACTTTCCATGGCACTCCTTCAGTGAAGAGCAGGACATTTCCTGACTACTGCTACCAGACTCTCAGAGGAAGAGCTAATACTCTAGAGCTTTGGAGTACAAGTTTCAGGAACATGGAACATCTACATATTAGAGGCATTTTTTTTCACATGTATTTAACAGAAACCAGAGCTCTTTCTTTTTTTTCCTCTAGACTAGATCTAGTTTACCCTTAAGTTTTTAGTGTCTGGCAGGTCCCCTCATAGTAAGAGAAAAATCTATTAAGATGCTTACAGATAAAAGCTTGAGGTACCTGGAGAAGTCCCTGAGCTAATTTGTGACTCAATTTGAGACAGCGATTAGGCCCTGGTATCAAATTCCCCCTAGATTAGTATTTTCATCTTTAAGCATGAGTACCTTTGAAAAGTAATTACCTCTTTTTGAGACCATTTGTAACTGTAGCTAATGATAGGAAGGATCTATCACAGCTGATGAGTTTTGCATTTACTAGTTCTAGATTTACTATGATCCAGGCTCCAGGAAGCCCAAAACACAGGACAAATCTATTTGACAAACCAAGGATAAAGCTCTTTGCTGCAAGAATACACTAGATACTCTCAACCAGTTCTGAAGTAACTTGAATTTGGCTGTGATTACTGATCTCTGAAGCCTAGTGGAGATGTAACAGGTTCCTGCACATGTTCAACCCTAAGATATTTTATGGGGCCAGCCTGGTTTTGGGGACTACCTTTGATCACAGTAAATATAATAAACCTTGATTAAGGATTTGACAAGTCCCAGCAGATCTCTGTTCCAGGCTACCACGAAGACACTGCCTCTGAAGTCACCGAGCTAACTACCTAAAGCTGGGCTAATGCTGTAGAAACAGTATGCACCATGACCTGGTATTTTCAAGGAGTTATTTTGCTTGTTTTTCAATGTACCAGAAACTTGTAAATAGGAAGTGGGCAAAACTGTTTTCACGAATGGATGTACAAAACGTCAATAAGGGTAGTTCAGCATAGGCTAAGCACTGAAGGCATCTTAGACTTGATGTTAACTGAGTAAGCCTCAGAGAAGTCTATGCTATCTGAAGGCTGAATCCTTCTAAAGGCTATTATTTTCCCTCACCCCAGATGTACAAAATAAGAAGAAATGCAATTCCCCATTCATGCTCATTCCTACTGCAAAATTTCCTTTTAAAAGAGGCAATGCTTAGCATGCTGAGTTCCACAGGCCTATCAGCTATGGGAATTCGAGCAGGCCCCAGCTGCAAGATGACTGAGCTCCTATTAGGACAGTCAAGTGCCCAAGGGCTTCACTCACAATGCGAACAATGCAAGCACCATGTCATATAGGAAAGGGCCAGCCACAAGTTTCAGGCTTCAAAAGGAAATTAGTTTCTTTGCAAGAAACACAAACAATAAATGAACAGATTCCCTGTCCAAAGCCTCCATCCTTAGTGCAGTCCTGATGGCTCCTTGACATCTTATCTTCCTGACATTAGAGATCTTCCTTTGTCTGATCATATAACAATTAATACAGAAATGCATCTGGGAAGTGTTTGTCTTTGATGGCAGGGTCCAGTTTTCCCTCAGGGAAACTAGAAGGTTCTTTTCAAATGCATTCCCCTCTTATCTGAATTGTTTGTACTTCACCAAGCAAGCTGATAATTTTTCTCGAGAAAAAGAATTCCCGCTCTCTGTTGTTGTTCACCCCATAGAGATGCCTCTGTTCAAGTCACCTTGCTATGCACGGAAGCTGGAAAATCAGATACGAAACCGCATGGCGAGTTTCCAGAACCAGCAAGAGCGCAGCTAGCAATATTCACATAGAACCTCTCAGAGGAGAGCTTCTCTTCTCAGTGACAAATAAGGTATCTTATCATAGCCTTTGCATATACACATTGGAGCAAGCAAATATCACGGTTTAGGAAGTTCTCATCCTACTCAGGGCAACCAGTGAAGAACAAGCAGCTTCATTTCCTTGCTGTAGCTACCTCAACCCTCTCAGCTACTGTTAGACACAGATCTAAGTCTTCAACTTGCCAAGAACTTTCTGCAACCAGTATCAGATATGCACTGCGGAACAGCAGGAAAACCCAACTAAATAAATTGGAAGGAATTCCTCCATTCTACCCCCTAAATCACTACCAATCATCGCCTCAAGTACAGCCTTGCCACAGTGAAAGTCTGACAGGATTTAAAACAAATTTTGCACACTTCATTTGATCTGTAAGATTCATAATCTCTCATGTCATCAAAAAAAAAAAGGTAAAGAGAAACACCATCTGAACCGTGGGCACACCAGAGCGTCACTCACGCCTCACCTCACCGATGGGTGGAGAGCAACATAACTGCTCAACAGCTGCTAGAAAGGAGAAGGGTGAATGAGGCCAGCGAGAGCCTGACTTTGACAACTGAACACAAAGTAACAGTTGTATTTTGTTACTGGTACATAATTCATCCCTGCAAAGTAGTAAGTACAATTCACCAGAGAACCAAAGCCTCAAATCCTGCTTGCAAAAAGAAGTAGATTTGCAAGTCTTAGTGGTGCTCTTTTGTACAACTCAAATGAAGACAGTAAGTGCAAGTTTCTTCTTTATAAGAAAACCTTTACAAAGACCTTTAAGGCACAGCTGTTTGTTTTCTCATTTGTTATATATGATGCTTTTAGGGGCAGTGGAGGGGAATTTCTATGGGAAGGCTTTACTATATTCACGGCTCTACTCTATGTAACGGCACACATGTGTACACATTTTAAACAGCAAACCCCCATCTGTTTAGACACCACACAGGCTCCTGGAATTCTGATACTGGGTACAGTACTGGAATAGTACGTAAAGAGATGGAGGTGCTCCATGAGGCACACAGGTGGAAGTAAACGTTATCAAGCTAGACAGTCATGAGAAATCTTCCTGCAAATAGAGATGCTGTGCCATTAAAAGAGCTTGACAAGAAAAGGTTATGGAAACGCAAAGAAACATCTGTTACTGTTGGCTGAAACAGCTCCCAAGTTGTTTGAGAAGTGAGTGGGCAAACAAGCTTTCTCTTTTCTCATTTGTGCCCCTTGCTGGGAAGGGAAGTCAAGGCTGGAGTGTTCCACTCAGCTAACTGCTGGAGCTGTTAAAGGAAGTTTCTGCAGACATCGTTGCTTGTTTTGAGACCATTTCTTTATTTCCATGTGACAGCAGCATGTGTTAAAAGCATGCCTCATGCTACCATCTGACTGAAACAGTAAAACATGTTTCTTACACTATAGCCTTTTAGGGAAAATATACAATGACTAAAAATACATTCCAATCTGCATTTTATTTAACTAATGTTTTGTTTTGACCTTTTCTGTATATTTTCAGCCTTTCAGATTATTTTGTCTGTATGCATAAAGAAGTTGTAACAAAAAACAATGAGTAAAGGGTTGGAGAAAGGGGTTTCGTTGTGTCCAGTGATAGAACAAGGGGCAGTGGTCACAAACTGGAACACAGGAGGTTCAACTGAAACATAAGGAAAAACTTCTTCACTGTGAGGGTACCAGAGCACTGGACCAGGCTGCCCAGAGAGGTTGTGGAGGGTCTTTCTCTGGAGACATTCAAAACCCGCCTGGACGTGTTCCTGTGTGATCTTCTCTGGGTGATCCTGCTCTAGCAGGGGCGTTGGACCGGATTATCTTCAGAGGTGCCTTCCAACTCCTACCATTTGTGATTCTTTTTACATTTTCTTCCTAATTTCTCCATACACCATAAAATCCTCTGATACTCACAGAGGGTGATCCCGCTCTAGCAAGGGGGGTGGACCGGATTATCTTCAGAGGTGCCTTCCACATTTGTGATTCTTTTTACATTTTCTTCCTAATTTCTCCATACACCATAAAATCCTCTGATACTCACAGAATTGTCTATAAGAGCCATCAGCTATTGCCCTGGCATGTGAGTCAGAAACCTATTTATTGGAAAATACTGGGGAGATAAAGACAACTTTACCTTGCCAGTGTGAGGAGAAACAATAATCTGGGTTACAGTCATTTCTCCATCTGGAGGCCTGTGTCAATCTACTAAAAAATCAGTAAGACAGCACATTTGAAATCAGCTTCCAAGCAACTGACGCTGCAAGATAAAAGGTGTTTTTCAGAATTAAACCTGAGGGGAAGATGAATGAGGCCAAGACACACTGCTAGACGAAAAAGGCAGAAGAGAGCTGAACTTTGCAGTCTCTACAGAAACATGGATTCTCTTCCTTCACCTCCGTTTGAACCCACACACAAGGGCATGTTCACAACCCTCCTCCCTTCTAAGCTTCCAGAAACAGTAGGCGACTCTCCAAATCAAAATGCCACATCTCTCCTGTCAGAGTTTAAGTTTCACAAAATCCCTGTGAAGGTGAACTAGGAAGGTCTCAACAGCTCATCCGTGCTGTGTGTTCCTCTGGCTCCTCCCTCTGCCAACTCTGCCCCTTGCAATGCCCTTGCTGTCTCCTGTCAGTAAGTCCCTTGCCTCATTTCCAAGCCCTTCAATTAAATGCTGTTGGAAGTCTGCTTTTTAACCTTCACATCTGTGTTTATTCTCTGCATAAAAAACAGAGCAAAATCTGTGCCTGGCAGGCATCTCCTTTTGTAAAACTCTTTTTTTCCCCTTTCTGACTTTTAAGAGCATGAAATGTGCCTGCTAATCCTAATTGTCTCGGATGGAGAGTCTTGCAGAGACCAGACAAAGGGGGCAGCCTTCCACCAAGGAGCTGTGAGCAGGAACCAGAGCCTAAGTTCTGAGCCTCCAGAGCTCCCATCTCACTTTGCTGCATTTCTGAAGCACACAAGGACAAACTTCCCCAAGCAGATATAGAGAGAACAGGGACTTGCCTTCCCAGACTTCCCTCCTTAAACGGTCCTCCCAGCACAAGACCCCACCTGAGTTCATTGTGCAACATGACTCAGGCTGGGCAGAGTTCTCAAATATTGCTGCTTTATGTCAAAGCAAAAAAGTCTACGCATCTGACCTTTAAGGGTCATCTGCCTGTCTGCATCTTAGAGCCAGCTCTCTTACCAAAGAAGTTTGCAAGGTCTCACTGGTATGTCCACAGCCAGCCTTTCCATAGTGTCTCACCTAGTAACACAGGCACTGAGAAACTAAGTTGTTATGGTACTAAGACAATTTTGCCTCCAACAATTGTTAAAGAAATGAACTTCCTGGTCTAGCAAAGCTTGTCTTGATTCAGAGGAGTATTTCCACTGTAACAACAAAAAACTCCTTTAGAGGGTTGCCGTCATTGCCTAACCAGAACATCCTTACCACCCAAGGCTTGTGTCCTCCACAGCTGTCACACCACCCACGCTGCCTGCTAGGTCTATTGCGGTCCACTTGTCTAACGTAGATGCAAACGCAGTACCAGACTTACCCAGCCTTGCCAAAACTGCTGTATATAGTTTTAGACAAATCAGACCTCCTGCGATTTCTTGAGATTTTCTTGTAGGGACTGTTTGCCAAGACACTTGCCAACTTCAGCCCATATTCCACACAGGTTATACTTCACTATCAACTCCATAGCTCATAAATTAGTGTGGCCACAGCTTCAGTTTACACCGAATAATTCCTCTCCTGAGCAGAGGCTCAGATAGTGTTGTAACAGCACTCCCATCTAACCCATACAGCTACGCCAACAGATGGATTCAGAATAGATGCAAAAATAACGAGTGAAACTGCTTTTACACAGAAGAGCCTTTTTCATTGTGAGTGTGCATTTTAACTACATGAAATCCTATTAAACCAAACAAATCAGCAAGCCAAATGCGTGCTACCGCCTCTGCAGCTCTTACTGCAAGAATGTGTGCTTAGCACAACTTTAAATGTACATGTCTTATGCCAAAACACTCATCTGCAGTGGGGAAAAAAACCCTCGGCAGTATCTTCACAGAGCACGTGCGTGCCTTATCAACTACCACATTAATATAAACTTTCACTAATCCAAGAAGCCGTATGTTCCCTGAAAGGCTCTGAATTCCTGAGATTTAACTGCGTATCAGTACAAAGCCAAGCTTCCACACTGGAGCCACTTTTCATTGTGGAAATAGCAGTACGCAGTATTAATAAAAGCTCCAAGCACGGAAACACATTCAAAGCCTCGTACTTGCCAGTGAATGGAAGACTTGAAAAAATTCTTACTATCCTTAGCCACATTTCCGGACTCCCCTGAACACGTTGCAGCACAAGCCCTGTACATCCAAACTTGCAATGAAAATGCTGTGCCAGCTCAGCGACAGCGACTGATCTACAGAGCACTAAGCTAAACACTCTCAATGGTTGGTGACATTTCCCAGTCATAATATCCTGTGAGCAGGACAGGTCTGTTGAGGAAATACTTGTCTGTTCTGAATCTGTACTCATCTAGGGGAGTTAAGATGAAGTCACACACTCTCAGAGAAAAATGCACCTCCGTTAATAAGAATGCACGTCCTGACAACTTAAATAAACTCCATATAGTAAACTAACAAAGTGTCTTAGGGCAAATGAACAGCTGACAGGTGGTATTTAAGAGACATATTTTAATGGTGCGCTATATTCATTAAAAGCCTCTTCTTAGACCAGTGGGTCCTGCAAAGTTGCTCTGTCTGCAAAAAAAACCAGGCACTTATCCTGTGTAGGGAATACAAAGCTAGAAAGACATCACTAAAGGGAACAATTTATGGAGGTATCCCCAATCTGATGAGCAAAAGAAAAGAAGGCAGGACAGGGACTGGGAAGTAAGCACTTGGGCTCACTTTTTCCTGGGTAAAGCATAGTGAGATGGAAAGGAGGAAGCCCAGGCTAGAAGAACACAATGGGCAGACCACATTGTTCCAACTGGAAAAGAACAAAGTAAAAGAAAGTTACAGCAGATAAAGTACTTTGCTCTCACAATGTTTTGAATACTTTCTGCTGAAGGAGGGCGGTTTGGCATGATCTAGATTACAGCAATGGAAACAAAGACTCACTCCTTATTGCCACAAGTCTTAACGCTCAAAGGAGGTTCCAGCACCTCAGCTAATCCACAGGGACCTCTGTATAGAGTCAATGCAGAGAAATCTGCAATATCTCAATGCTGAGATATCAATGCAATCCAGAGTACACGGAGCATGACTGGGGAAGCAGCTGGTCCACACCGTGATGGACCACTATGTGACCACATGAAAGTAACGGTGTGGCCTTCAGGACAGAGTCAGAGCTCCCAGATGGCAGCAGGACTCTACTGAGTTCAGCCAAGCTCATAACCTTGCAGTGACTTCTGTAAATGAAGAGAGACTAACACTTTATCCCGTTATTTTAAGAGGTATTAAAAGTCAAACTCAAAGCCACACATAAAAAACCTAAGACCTAAGCACAAGGCAGTAGAAGTACATCCCAGCTACTCAGCATGCAGGCCCTGCACTGCACAACGGATGGATAATTCAGATGGGGTTTATTTCTTTTTAGGGAAGACTTGACCTTAATCCAGCTTGAATTAGCTCACAGTACTTCCAGAGGATACTAACCAGACCTGTCCATGAAGCTGCTATGCAGTCTAGCCACTACAGTTACGCCACACAGTGCTTTTAAGCAAGAGCAGGGGGAAATTCAGAGATTAAAATAGGGCAATCACAATATACTGGTTTGCAGTAAGATTTTAGATTATACACAACCAAGATTTGAAGCAAGCCATGCTTTACTGGAGATACTGGTCACAAACTAAAAAGAAAGTGTGGTGAGAGGTCCAAGATCTCACCCTCACAGCAGCAGAGACAGAGGTCCAGCCTCTGCAACATCAACGAATCAGCAGTGGCACAGCCTAGAAGCTGGTGAGCACTCCAGGACAGCCTCCAAGTCCTAGGACTCTGTAAAATTACAGTCCCAAATGACAATTTTATTAGGTCTCACAAGCCAGGGGACAGCAGAAGTTAGGCAGCAGCTCACTAAAAATCACACGAGTGGGGAGACCAACATCCAGTTACAGCTCGTTTCTTTGCAGGCAGAGAAGCTATGACAGGGCTTCGCCTTCAGGTTTCACTGCTTCCTGTGTCAACAGATATGTACGTACCTAGTGAAAGAGGGGTCTTATGTGGAACCTCGGCGGCCAAGCTGGGCCAGGAAAAGACAGAAACACACTCCCTTCACACCCCTTCTGTGCCTTCTGCATGGAGAACCCAGTCAAGCCCTTAGCAACTCGCTTTCTCGCCTCACCTTTCAAAATCTTTGCAAATCTGTTCATTCCCTGTGGCCTATAAGCTCTTTCTCTAAACTTTCTGTTACTGACTCCCTCCCTACCACAACTTAATGTCTTCCAGCATTTACCATCAGCCCTTTTCTCTCATTCCATCTTGCTATGATTTCCAGTCTATACACACTGTTAGTTGTCTGCCCTCAGCCCTCTTTTTCCTGTGTCCTTCCTTCCACTCTGTCCAAGTAGTTTTCAGTTTCCTTCATGCTTTCCAGCATCCTCATGATGGGGATAAGGACATGGGGAGTGTGAGCTGGGTGTTTGCCTCCTTCCCCAGTCATGCTCCCCAGCAGATTTTGAGCCTGACCCTCCACTGACACCAGTTCCAGTATTCCACCATTTCTTGTGAATCAAATCTAATGAAAACTGTCACCAGACCAATTCCCTCGACTACACAACTTCTCTACTTCTACTGTAGCACCTCAGGAAAGACAGAGATACCTGACTTGGTTAATCTGTCATGAACCAGAAGACAGATCCTCAGACAACGTGTGTGCGCAGCACACCAGGAGACATCACATGGACGGGTGCATGCATGCCCACCCATGAATGCTAATATGAAGAATTGTTTGGAAGAGACTAAGTGTTTCTCCAGCTTAACTGAAACCCACGCCTGCAATCCCAGCTGCCTCATCAGCACCTTTGACTCATTCCTCAAGCCTTCCCCTCCCCCAGCCTCCATTCCTCTCTGTGCAGAATCTCAGTTGCTTGTCAGAAAATCACAGAGTGACATTACTTCCTCCATCCTTTCAACCCTCTCTTCCCCTCCTGCAATTCCTCTCATCACAGAGAAGCATCTTTTCAACCCTCCTAAGCACTCCACCTGTCTCTATGATTTTATCCTCATCTCCCTATTTCACGCCAATTTCCATCCCTTGCCATTTGACAGTACAGATATGTATGCTCTTCCCTTTCCTCTCACAGTACAAACATGCATTAACTTCTTCCGTTTCTAAATTCCTCAGACTGTGGATCACAGTTTAGATATCTAGAGTAAGAAGGAAAAATGCACTCACCCCTGGATTCTTCTCATCCTTAGCTCTCAAACTGCACCACGTGAGCTCCTGGCAGCTGCTCTTTTTTTTTTTGACAAGTCCATTGGACTCTCCAGCCTGCCTTCCATCTCTCAACTCCTACTAAGCTGCTCTACTTCTAGTGACCTCCTTCCTGGTCAAAGCTCAGGACGAGAAGTCTAACCATCATCGTTATCTCTTACTTAGCAAAGGTGGTAGCACTTTTGATTCTTGGATTACTCCTCTCTTGCCCTCTATGAGTGACTTCCACCACTACCACTCTCACCACTCCTAAAGATGCTGAAGGAGACAAATGAGCAATGATGAACATCACCACAACTTCTTCCACACCGATTTCTGCACTAGCTGCCAGCTCTGAAGTTATCTAATGGGTCAAAAGCCACACCTACGCGCTCCTTCCCACCCAGTGCTGCAAAAACAGGTGGGCTGAAGCAGCTTGATACAGCTGAAATTGCACTTAGTTTCAGGCAGCGCTTGAAGCAAGGGAAA
>NW_010195744.1:83216-89115 GCF_000695765.1 Mesitornis unicolor
TCCCACATCAGTAAGAGCCAGGCTACCAGGGAATGCAGCAGGACTTGAGAGCCCGGAGCAATGACATTCACAGAAGCTGGTGCTCCCGCTGATTTTGAACTCTTGAAAACGTCATAACTCCTGCGCACCAGGGCTGCTGGATTACAGCCCACGCTGAGCTCGGCAGGAGAGTGTGTCAACCTACTGCTCAAGAAAGCAGAGCACAGCTCCCTTCAGTACCACTGACCTGCAGCTCCTGCTTAGTTCAAAACCGACTCTCTGAGCTCCTGCAGACACTGGAGATCATTCCCTCTTCTGCTGTACTCCAGAGGTGGTGGTGTACTAATTTTTTTAAAAACAGGGTGTGGAGAGGGGAAGCCACTTGTTAATTACACCTCCAGCCTTAGTTCCTGTCTGTATTTGTTAGTGTACAAAGTCTCCTGCAGTCTGCATTTACTTTTGAATGAATTCTGAGGCAACGAGTTATAAAGCTGGTATGAGCTTATAGTGCATTCATACTTACTAGGGTCTGTGTTTGCTACTGCATCAATACTGTTTGGACCCCCTTGCTTGGTTTTCTTGAATAATCTTTCTGTTTCATGCAGGACACTTACCATCTTCCACATGTTTAACACCCCAAAACCACCAAAACCCACAACTTATGTTTTAGGAAAAGTCCACAGCCTAAATGTATTTCCCTATGCTTTGCTCGTGCCAAGGGCGTGCTCCAAAACTGCTCCAGTCTCCACACAAAGAGGGTGACTTCTCACGTTAAGGCAGACCACACACAGGTAAGGTAAACCCATCTGGGATGAACAAACCCACAAGTCAAAAGTAACGCAGAAGAGGCAGGCAAGTTGTGACTAACCTTACAATACATTCCCATGCATCTTCTGCTGCCATCGAGGAAAGCCAGCAGGCCAGAAGCACAAAACCAACAGAGTAAGCCGAGGTAACAATACTATGTGGAGGGAAAATTATCACTGCAGAATCTAGTAGCTACCAACAACCTTCGATTTATAGATTAAATGATAACAGATTAACACATTAATGCTCAGTTATGTAAAAAACAGCATAGCAAGCAGAAGGATCCAATGGTACAGTCCTATCTACCACGGAAAGGGAACTGGAGATCTGTACACAGCATCCTTTTGAGATCCCTTATACAACATACAACTACGTTGCCATAGCAAGAGCTTCCTCCATCTTCATGCCAGGGTGGCTATAAAAATGTCTATGAAGATATTCTGTACTGTGTGTAGCAAACCTAGCTCAGGAATTGGTTTGTGGTGGTTGCTTTTTTCCCCCCCTCAGTGTAAAACAAGTAAGCAAAAATCACGACTATTTTCTTCAAAGATGACAGCCAAACATGGCAGGCCACTGAGAATTCCTACCCCTCCGCACAGCGGATCACACAGGGCCCTGCCTCCCCTCTGTGCTTCGGAGCGTGGGTAATTTTATTTTTTTTTCCCCTCTTTAAAAAGGAGGCAGCAAGCTGTGGGAAAATACTTTTACGGCTAAGTGAGCTTTACCACCCACAAAGAGACAGGTCCCTAAGGGACCCTCACCGCCCACAAAAAGATGAGCACTTTTGCAAAACCATACCTCTTCTGATATAACGATATCTAGAAGTTCATCACTTTAACAATGCGCACAAAAGGAATCAGCCTGCATCCTTCACTTTTAAATAGTCCTCTCTCTCCAATGCTTTTCTGAGTCTCAAAGCCAGCTTTAGCTTTCCAGCCACCAATACAAAGAAAGGCTTAGTGGGACAGTCTGCATCAGCAAATATAATAAACAAGCTTTCTCAGATTCAGTGCTCCCTTCCATCATGCAGCACTGGAACAGACTACGGCTTGTGACACCTCTCCTGCCCTGGGACCACTGAAGACATCCCACCAAGACTCCTGTACATATACCAGAAACTATGGGACTGGTACTGTGCTCAAAAAACTTCCCCTTGAGCCCAGGCAACAGTTTTGCTAGTTTAAACACTCCATGTACTGGAAAAAAATGCCACTTGTTTCAGCAGTCAGCCACGACAAGGTAACTGGTGACTTTATGCAGCAGGACTTCAAGAAATTATAAAAATCCTACCACCACTCAAATATCTGCCATTTGTTTCCAGTCTAAATTGGTCTGACATCACCTTCTGTATCTTTCTATGCCTCTGTGTATTGAATTCAAGTGTGCTCTATCAGAAATCTTTCCCCCACATAGATATATCTAGACCAATCAAGTAACAATGACTACCTACTACTTCTTTGCTTAGCTAAGTACATTAAGCTTATGTCATTCTATAGCTGAAGTTTTTTTCCTTAGCTGATCCTTCCTTCAGCTACTTTGAGCCCTTCTGAAGTGCAGACACAAGAGCTGCACGTGGAATTGCACATCATCTGGAATGGCAGTAATAAGGCCACATAAAGAGATAACAGCAGTTTCATACTCCCTGATATTGCCTGCCTATGTAATGTCTTAGAGCTATGTCATTATCACAGGAATTCACGTTCCCTTGGTTCATGTGCAATTCCCCAAAGACATTTTCAGAGTCACTGCTTTGCCCAAAACAAATGTTCACAAACTGCAAATGGGATACATGTTACTTGTCCAAAAGTATCTAATCTCACTCTGGGCTGTACTGATATTCACATAACAATAACGTACCACTGCTTGGATCTTTACTGGGAATAAAGTGACTGCAGGAAAGATCTGCCCTCCAAGCAAATAGATTAAGATTGCCACTGTCACACTCCATATTTCATTATCTACAGACAGAAGTGGATTGACCCCAGACTGCAAATACCTGTTGCTTGAAAGGCCAACAGCAATAGACTGATAAAATTGAACTCCAGGCTTTTAAGAGTGCTTAACAGCTGACTAGTTTTAAATACATCTTACCTTTGGCCCAGAGGCATTCCATAAAACTGCTTCCTTTAACTGCTTCAGCCTAATTCAAGGCTTTGAGTACCACTCTGTTCCCATTTGAGCTTTCCACAAATGCATAAGGAGGCAAAAGTACCAGGGCTGGTAACAATAACCCTGCAATTGCACCAACATCTCTTCTGGGAAACATGATGGTAAAAGTGTAATTAGTACTTCAAGGCTCTGTGTTTGGGACCTCTTAACCCTTTAATAGGACTTTCTCATGTGGCAGACAAAGCCACACACATTTCTCTAACAAGCTTCTCTCATGGGGCATCATAAGCAAGGACAACGTACCACAGACACCACCACAACTCTTGAAACGCAGCCAGTCACAGGCAGCGTCTGGTGCACTTGAGTCAATGCAGAACTTTCCAACTACTGCTCATCTCAGTGCAGCCACATTTCCAGATACTAGCCAAAACTCCCCTGACACTCCAGACCTCACCAAGCATACCCTGTAAAACAAAGTGGTCTGCACTCACTCTGACCGGAAAAGTTGTGCTCGCTTTAACTCACTTGCAAATAAAGTTGTAAATTACACTCAAAATGTACAGCCACTAATCCACACCAACTCTTTCTATGGACACTTACGCTACATAAGTAGGTGACAGAATGGGTTTCAGCTTTTGGTTCAACTTACCAAAAGGAATTGAAAATGAGACCCTTTTGGTACAAAATAAGTATCCTCATGAAAAGCTAGCAATAAAGCATTCTCTAAGTAACATCTGCTCTGTCAGATAAACCTTGAAAGAGCTGCTGCATCAGCAAAAGTGTTGCATTATCTTCCTACATACAGGAAATAAAGATGTTAAGTTCTGCTTCTCATAACACCAAAACCCTACCTGCCGAGTCCTGTAGCCACGTTTTGAGTATGAAACGTGGAAAAGACACAGCATCAAGTAGCAACAAAGAGTGTACCTACAATGAGGCTCCTTGTACCACATCTAGCACAACCTCTGATAGAGTACCAGAGCTGCTTGCCTGCAGGTTGTTGACAGGTCCGCAGTCTGTTGCATCAGTGTGAAACACACGGCAAGAAGGGACACAGTGGAAAGGGGAAGAAATTAATGAACAGATCACAGCACTGTGCTACATAGGAAGCATAAATGTTGAGGAGCACAACATAGGAGGAAGCCACGTGAGCCTTTATGGAGTGTTTGAGACAGATGTGGTCCAAGAAAGGGCTCCTGCAGCAGACACTCATTCACACTGTAAAACCAAGCTCCAGACTCCTGGCCAGCAGAATGAAATTTGCAGCAGTGCTGCACACCAAATGACGGTGGCAGTATCAGCTTCAAATTGCACTGGCAGAAACAAGAAAATAGACCAACCCAAAACCTTATCACACAAGGCTCATTTCTTTTGAGCAGCGAGTTAAGGATGCACTGTCTGACTGGTCCCAAAATATCCATTAATACTTGCAGTCCAGAATAAGTTTTAAAAAAAACAACAAACAAACAAAAACAAACAAACAAGCTTGAAAAAAGGCGGAATAAAACACTGCAGAAACAGAGAAAGGGTAGAGCCTCTCCTAAAAGAACTTGATTACCTGCTGCAAACAGCAGTAGGGATTGTGTACTGGAGGTGAAGAGGGTGGAGAGCAACTCCACCTTTTCAGTGGATAAAAGTAGAAAATAAAGCAGGTGAGCAGCACTGATTGACAGCAAAGCTGTATGATACCTTGGTACTGCCACTCTGCCACGCAGTGCTTACTTCTGGAAGCAAGGCACACATGAAAGAACACCTTCCATACAAGCCAAACAACTCTTGCTTTTCCTCCTCTTAGCGTTCCTGCTTTCTTATTTTCTTATACCATTTTTGCTGCTTCAATTTCATCTCTTCTGCTCAGGCTAATCTTCTAGATATCATCCTTTATGCACTCAGCCATCACTGTCAGGGCAGGATGCAACCTGCCTAATTTTAGGCATCTGAGGTATCCACAGCAGAGACGTATTCTTCCAAAACTCCCTACACAATCAGTGATAAATAGACTGGCAGCTCCACAGAAGATTCAGAGCATCTGAGTTCAGCTCACTTCAGGAGACGAACCAGAGCAGAAGCTGCTTCTTCTCTGCTAACTCTACAGGAAGCTTAACCTCCCAAGTCAGATGCCCCCAAAATTACTGTGTAAATACCCCCTGTAGTGCACACAGCTATGGACTCTTGTTTCCAGCTGACTCGCATCCCTCTCAATTAACACATTTCCAGACTTAGCAGATTGAGATTAACTAGGGCTTGAGCTGCAAAAGCATAAAGGAAAAGCAAGAACAAAAAGAACTGAGCAAGAGCAGGTATTAAAGCACTAAGAGCACCTTTTTGACTCTTTAGTTCACCTTTATTGTGCGATATTTAAGAGACTTGTGGACCATCTCCAGCTCTCAGGTGTGAAGATGCAAGCTCTTTCCATATAAAGATACTGATACACTAAATACTATTAAAATTTTATTTTAGAAATTAAACTTGGAGTCACTCGAGCCTTAAGAGTAGTCTAGTGTCTGGAATCAAACTGGGGAGAGCATCTTACAAGGGTTCTGAGGGAAGTTCCTTCCCTCTGCCTTTCAATCTGTAGTGCTTCGTACTCAATGTCCCAACCAAAGAATTCAAACTGCATCTGCTCACAGCTGAAAACAGAGAAGTCAATGTGCCCACAGCGCACCTTTGCTGCTAAATGGAAGAAGCAAGTGAACAAAGACATAGGGCAAGCAGAGCATCATAAGCAGCCAGCCAGATTAACCTTCTTCCACCCCAGCACACAAAGTAACCTGACGCTTTCTAGCTGTCTGTGCTTTTTGTATGCGTCAGTGTACAGCAGGAGTGGACATCAAATCAAGGATGAGTAATCGCACAGATTCTAACTGCCAAATTTGATATTTCGGATGAGATGGAAAGGCTAACTGGAAAAAACACAGACAACCTTTCTCTGCACATAAATGCGTATGTTAACATGCATATTAGGAAGGGGCTAGAAGGAAGACCAGGGGAACTACAGACCTGT
>NW_010195745.1:0-768 GCF_000695765.1 Mesitornis unicolor
GCACTAATTTAGCCCCAAATGACCCCAAAAATGGTGGTTTTGGACCAATTTAGCCCCAAATGACCCCAGAATTACCACATCTGTGCCCAAAAATGGGGGTTTTGGACTAATTTAGCCCCAAATGACCCCAAAAATGGTGGTTTTGGACCAATTTAGCCCCAAATGACCCCAGAATTACCACATCTGTGCCCAAAAATGGGGGTTTTGGACTAATTTAGCCCCAAATGACCCCAAAAATGGTGGTTTTGGACCAATTTAGCCCCAAATGACCCCAGAATTACCACATCTGTGCCCAAAAATGGGGGTTTTGGACTAATTTAGCCCCAAATGACCCCAAAAATGGTGGTTTTGGACCAATTTAGCCCCAAATGACCCCAGAATTACCACATCTGTGCCCAAAAATGGGGGTTTTGGACTAATTTAGCCCCAAATGACCCCAAAAATGGTGGTTTTGGACCAATTTAGCCCCAAATGACCCCAGAATTACCACATCTGTGCCCAAAAATGGGGGTTTTGGACTAATTTAGCCCCAAATGACCCCAAAAATGGTGGTTTTGGACCAATTTAGCCCCAAATGACCCCAGAATTACCACATCTGTGCCCAAAAATGGGGGTTTTGGACTAATTTAGCCCCAAATGACCCCAAAAATGGTGGTTTTGGACCAATTTAACCCCAAATGACCCCAAAAATGACCACATCTGTACCTGGAAATAGGATTTTTGGACCAATTTAGCCTAAAATGACCCCAAAAATGACCACATCTGTGC
>NW_010195746.1:0-554 GCF_000695765.1 Mesitornis unicolor
GGGAAAACAGCAAACAGAAACAAAGCCTTTCAAAAGGCTAAGTCTTTTTCTAAGGTTTTAGAGACATACATTACTAAATGCAAAAATAAATGCTGGACATAGGGCAAACTGTTCTAAGGAGGCCATATTATACTCAAAGTGAGAAAGGCTGCACAGAGTAACACAAAACTTGAGTTTTCCCACTTAGGTCTACTAAAAAAAGCCACCTCCGGTCCTATAGTAGTTAGATCATAGTCCACCCTATCATCAGGGCATCAAGCTTCTTACAGCAGAGGCTTATGCAACAGTTAACACATCATGCCACAACCACATGCACAGGCAAAAGCAGCATCTCAAGGATACAGTGCTGCTTCACACTACTCCAGGCAGTACCTTTAAGTCAAGCCCTTTGGTTCATGCATTGTAAGAAGCATTTCCAGATATTAATGTTACAGCAACACCCACATGCACACGTGTTCTCTCACAGAGAGATGACAGACACAAGGTCTCCCAGGACTGGTAAAATTAAAAGCCCAAAGAGCTCTAGGAAGCAAGAGTCTAAAGGCCTCCTGCAT
>NW_010195747.1:0-3191 GCF_000695765.1 Mesitornis unicolor
AAAGCTGCCATGCAGAAAAGGACCTGGGAGTCTTGGTTGACAGCAGGATGATCATGAGCCAGCAATGTGCCCTTGTGGCCAAGAAGCCCAATGGCATCCTGGGGTGTATCAGAAGGGGTGTGGTTAGTAGGTCGAGAGAGGTTCTCCTTCCCCTCTACTCTGCCCTGGTGAGACTGCATCTGGAATATTGTGTCCATTTGTGGGCCCCTCAGTTCAAGAAGGACAGGGAATTGGTTGAAAGAGTCCAGCGCAGAGCCACAAAGATGATTGAGGGAGTGGAGCATCTCCCTTATGAGGAGCGGCTGAGGGAGCTGGGTCTCTTTAGCTTGGAGAAGAGGAGACTGAGGGGTGACCTCATTAATGTTTATAAATTTATAAAGGGTGAGAGTCAGGAGGAAGGAGCCAGGCTCTTCTCTGTGATGTCAAATGACAGGACAAGGGGCAGTGGGAGCAAGCTGGAGCATAGGAGGTTCCATGTGAACATAAGGAAAAACTTTTTTACTGTGAGGGTGACAGAGCAGTGGACCAGGCTGCCCAGGGAGGTTGTGGAGTCTCCTTCTCTGGAGACATTCAAGGCCAACCTGGACGTGTTCCTGTGTGACCTAGTTTTGGTGATCCTGCTCTGGCAGGGGTGTTGGACCAGATGATCTTTCGAGGTCCCTTCCAAGTCCCAATGTCCTGTGATTCTGTGATAGCAGGGACCAATTGGACACGGTACTCAAGGTGTCGTATGACCAGCGCTGAGTAAAGAAGGATAATGATTTCTTTGTCTCTGCTGGTGATGTCCTTTTTAATGTAACGCGGCATCCTCTTTTTTACATCTGCAGCACACTGTTAGCTCCTGTTGAGCTTGTCATCCATCAGGACCCTCAGGTCCCTTTCCACAGTGCTGCTCTCCAGCCAGGTGTAACCCAGTCTCAGCGTGCATTTTTGGTTTACATATTCCCAGATGCAAGATCTTACATTTTTCCTTGATTAATTCATAAGGTTCTTGCTAGCCCACTCGTGCAGTCTGTCCAGGTCTTCCTGGAGAGTGGCTTTCCCTTACGGAGTGTCAACTACCCAGTGTAACTACTATTGTTAATAGAGTCATGCACTTCTTTTTTCTAAAACAAGCTTTAACTGTCAGCTATCAAATTACATATTGTATTTGTAGTTTAAAATTAGGTTATTTACATTTCAAGACATGTATGTCCATCCATCAAAAAAGCCCCCACAATTGCCTTTTGGCCAAGCCAATACGTAGATGGAGTTTCTATAATTTCTCTTGTTATATACTGAATGTTTAATACAAAAAAATAGTAAAAATTCTATTAATATGCATCATAACTTTTTCTTCCATAAAATCCGTAGGCAAATTTTGATGTATGTATGATGTGCGTCATCTTTTTTATTGCTTCTAAACACATCTCACCCTACTAGTACATAATTCTATTAACTGTGACATTCTAGTCCTCTCATAATCTGTTGTACTTTCAGGAACAATTGAAGCTCTGTTTTATTTATAAAAGCTTCAAAGCATAACCACAATCCTATGTTCAACCTCTTTTTACTTTCAAGGCAACGTGCTAGGAGGTATAAAGATTTTCCAGCCCTCTGCCTTCACACCTTGATTCCAGATTTTCTTTCTAAGACGTTTTTCAAAGGAGAAATTTTGGATCCAAACTTTCAGTGATTTTTTTTTTTCTGTGTAATATCCTAATTTGAAAAATTAAATAGAAATATTAAAAAAATACAATACAGACCATACATCTGAGTGATAGTTTGCATTTGGAATTTCCAGTAAACATTATAGAATCCGTCTATTGTTCTCCAAAGACCATACAGAACATTTAACTTAATTTGATATATTTACCTTCATGGGCACATTATAGCACATGTTTTTTTAAACAAGATCTTCCCACAGAAGTAATTGTAAAAGTGAGAAAAGACTAATATCTGAAACAGGTCCAATTAATTAATGATGTTAACTTCTTCTCCCTGATGAGATCACTGTGATGAAACAATGCTATCCATGGTAAACTTGAAATGTAGTCTATCTCCTAAGTAGTCTAACAATGAAACATTTTAGTGAGGAAAACTTAACCAAAGGTGGTGAATTGAATCAAAAAGTTCTGGGCTCTTTTTCTCCTACATAAATCATGAAATATTCACCAAACCCTCTGACTGGACTGTTTGTATGTCCTTTAATTCTGTGAATAATCAGATAAGCAGCTTTATGAAGGGATTCACTGAACTTAGATTTTAGGCCTTTTCATTGTTACTAAATTTTCAGTGCCTTTACTTCAGTAGAATCCTCAGTATCTTTGTTATTACAATATGAGGAGAGATTACTTTTACAAATGACTGTGTCAACATTATAAATAGCCCCACTATATTACAGTTTTCCCATGAGTATCCTCACTATTGAGGAAATTGACCTTACACAGGATGATAAGTCATAAATGACTGGGAGCCTTAAACTACAGATAGTGGAATAAATTTTGGAATCACTCATTCCATAACAAGACACTTTGTTTAGCTTTATCATAGCCATAAATATGCTGTACCAAGTATCCAGCTGAACTCCTAAAACAATTGGTCTCCTAGTCAAATCCGTGTTCCATATACTCTGCTAAACTGTGTTTCAATAAATGCACTTTCACTGTGGAAAATTACTGACAGAAGAGATATTCAGAAGTGTAACCTCTGCTATGCAGAATCACATGGTATTTATGAAAGCATCTTCACAATTTCAGTAAGGAACTTAAAGTTCATGGAAAGATCATGTTCCAGTGACAGTTTAGTTACTGAGTAGCTAAAAAGTAAATATAACTTACTTTATCTGCACTTTAAGGGAATAACTGAAGTTAAGAAAGCCGTTCACTCTCCAGTAAAGAGATTGGAAAATGGGAGAGATGGGAGAGAAAATATAATGCTGGAGCTCCTTCTACTGAGGAGATGGATGTGGAGAAAGGACTTTCACATCAAGCAGGATTTAGCCCTCTAACATGACTACCCCCTCAAAACAGACCACTAGACTGGTTCATATAAGTCTTTCTAAAGAGAGGCTGATAGACTAAATGCTGTATAATCCCCTCAAATGCTTTAAAGTAAAAGAGCTGTCAGAACAGTACTGTTATAGAATCATAGAATCATAGATCATAGAATCATTAACCCAGCTTGGTTAAATAGCGATATACGGGTGCATA
>NW_010195748.1:0-14552 GCF_000695765.1 Mesitornis unicolor
GGGGGGCACAGCCCTGGGGGGCACAACGGGGAGGAGCTGGGCCTTTGCCGCCCCACACAGAGGGGCAGAACCAGCCATGGGGCTTGATCTGGACAAGGAAGGGGATGAAATGTCCTCATTCTAAAGTGGCCTTGGCTTCTGACTCCTCTTTGTCAACAGTACAGGAGTCTGGCGGGGAGGAACAGATGAGTCCCCCAACCCCTGGGTGAGGGGCAGGGGTGAGGTCAGACCCTGAGGAGAGCAGGGCAGGGGTTTGGCAGACAACAGTCAGTGGGTTCAGACGGTGGTGGGAGAACGAGCTGAGCCCCCCCAGGCTCATCCCAGCGCTGTGAGTAGGGGGCATCCCCTCCCGGGGGGGGTCACGGATGACCCTTGGGGGTCGTAGGGTCCTGTCCCACAGAGGAAGGCCTGGTGAGGGCAGGTCCTGGTTGCTCACGGCTTGCCCGAAAGCTCGCTGACGCGCTGGCGCAGGTGGAAGGCGAACTCAAACATGGTGGCGGCCAAGCTCTGGTGGATCAGGTACCGGGGCAGGCGGCCCTGGGGGAAACAGAGGAGAAGAGAGGTGTGAGAGGGGTTTGGGGCCAGGGGCTGCCCCCACCTTGGCTGAGGGATGCACAAGCACCGCGGCGGGGAGCTGCTGCTTTCAGGGAGCCGGCTCCGGGGGAGGCACCGAAATGCACTTTGGTTTCGCTAAAAAAGCCTTGCACGACTCAACCCCAACGCCTCGGCCTGTGCTCCATTATGTGAAATGCATTTAAAAAGTCATTAAAAATCCTTGTCTCTGCGGGGGAAGGGAGCTGAGGAGCACCGGAGGCTCGGCAGCTCTGTCCAAGTGTACCCCAGGATAGGCAGCTCTGTCCTGGGGATGAGGTAGGCACAGGGTGACCCAAATTGGGCTGGGGGGGTTTGAGCAGGGCAGGAGGCAAAGACCTCTCCCCGAAGCAGACGCAGGGGCAGGAGGGTGCAAGACGCTGGTCATGGAGCCAATTCGGACGCCTGCGTCACGGCCACAAACACACACACGTGTGCGACCCTGGCGGCAGGAAGGGATGAGCCAGGCGCTATAAATACGTCCTCGGGGCTGAAGGAAGCGGCAAGGCAGCACAGCCCAGGGGTCCGGGCAGCAGCAGAGCCCTGCAGGAAGGCGCTGGAAGCGGCTGACGAGATCGTTATTAATAACTCGGCCGCTACGGCATTTCTCCCCGTGACGGAGGCGAGCGCTCTCCGGCCCGGGAAGAACAAGGAGCAGCTTTGCTTTCCCAGCCCCATCTTGCACAACCAAAGGGTTCCTTGTCCCTCCCAAACCTGCTCCGTGCAGCGGAGCCAGATTGGTGATGGAAAAGGCATTTCCAGCGCAAAGGGGCTCTGCTCTGCCCCTGCTTCTCCAAAACTGCTCCCCCCAAAAGCCATTCCCAAGCCGAGCTGCTCGGTGCGGAGGGAGGGCCGTGGGAGGGGAGGGGGCCGCGCAGCTCTGCAGCAAAGTGCTGATGAATGGAGCCTTTGTGCTCGCTGCTGCGGCGCCGTTACCACGTCAACCTCCAGCGCAGGAAGAAAACGGGGCCAGCGCCGCTCCCCCCCGACCCCGGCTCCTTCTCTTCCCTTCATGCGCTGCCTTTTGTCTGGGCCAGCGGCAAGGGCTGGACATGCAGTGCTGCAAATAGCTCCAGATCTGGGTCATCTCGGGCTGCCCAAGAGCCTTCTCCTTGGACACAGCCCACGGCGTGGGGTGGCCGTGGTGGGTCCGGGATGCGTGGGAGCAGGACAGGCAGGGGCGAGGGGGTAGCCCCTTCAGCAGGTTCCTGGGTGCTTTGAAGTGCTCAAATATTTTCGCTCCTCAAAGAGGATTAAAATCTCTTCTCCCCCATAGAGATGCAAAACCCTTAAGCGAGATCTCTGCCAGGTAAGGAAGAGCTTCCCCACCTCACACCAGGGCAGCTTCAGGGGGAAAGAGGGCGATTTTCAGGCAGTGTTTAACCTCCGCCAGCAAAACTCGAGTCCCTTCTGGGCAGCTTTTGCTAAGGAGCAGCTTTCAGAAGCAGCCAAGCAGGACCACCGGGCTGGGAGCGCAGTGCAGGGCCCCAGCGTGCAGGGGACACCGGAGCGCGCCGAGGAGCTCTGCTGGGGACAGGACACGGCCGGGAAGAACCGGCTCTACCTTCAAGTCCGTGTTGAGAATCCAGATGAAGGTGCAGAGCCTGGGGTTGCTGGGACATTTCAGCACGATGAATCCTCCAGGGCCGTTCTCACCCCTGCAGGGAAGCAAGAGCAGAGTCAGAGCCAGGTTCAGGGTGCACAGCACCAGGGAGCAGCCTCTGCCTCCAGACCGTGCCAGCCCTGACACCAGCCCTTCACTGTGGGGAGGTTTCTGAGGCACAGCCCTGGGGAAATGGGTGCAAATAAGAGGTCCCAGGAAAACCCTGTGCAGTCAGGACAGGCTCAGCACAGGGATCTTCATCACTACAGCCCCCAGATCCTTGCATTGTCTGATCCACCTCGGAGACAGGGGCTGTGCTCACACACACAGCCCAAGTACAGATCTCCCTTCCCTGCTCAGGAACACACTCTGTTTGCTGCATACATTTGTAGAAAGATTTTTCTAGGCCCTGAAGTCCCCAGCTCTTAAATAGACTGAGGGAGCTACAGCAGCTCGAGTTAAAATGTCAATTACTTTAACCAGATTATTAGGAAAAACAAAGTCAGTGCGTGAAGTGGCACAGCTGGGCCCCAGGCACCGGAGCAGACAGTAACAAGGAGCCCTTGTTTGATGAGACCAACTCCGCTGAGATCCATCAGCAGCCGGGTGAAGCTGCGCCTTCGGAAGGGGAGAGGCCAAGGACTTGGCGATGCTTCGGGAGCCGGTCCAGCCCCACGCAGCTCGCTTCACCCACGGGACCATCTCTCAATGTCCTCAGCCTTTAAAGTCAGCAAGCGAGCGGCTTACGAGAAGCAAAAGGCACGCGAGAGGCACAGAGCGAGCCCTGGTCAGCTGCTCACTGCCCCTCAAAGCGGCAGCTGGCCCTGTTTGGGAATTAACTGTTACATAAACAGGATGCGGACAGGGTCGGGGTTTGTGCTGTTGCTGCTCAGCACCTCCACTCCCCCGAGCAAAGAGCTGGGAAACGCCCGAGCGACGCTGAACAGCACAGAGAGTTTCTTGAACAAAGGCAGAAGAACAAGGGAAGCAAGGTTGAGCTCCACAAATAGATGAGCTTCCTGCAAACGCTGCCAGGAAGACAGCAGGGTTTTCATTTCGGTGGCTCTGTGCCCTGAGCTTAAGCAAAGTGCGTGTGTCAGATATCAGCTAAAAACACCAGAGCCTGCCTCTTACCTGACATACTTGGAGAGCGGAGGCTTCAGGCTGTGCGTGGTCGACATCCCCGAGGAAACGTACCTGTCTCTTCTTCTCTCGATCCGCCGCACGTTCACGAAATCCCTACGAAAAGAAAGGGCGCTGAGTGCCTTCAAACACATGCGGGACTTTGCAGGAGCAGATCCTGGCTGCTGGGAACGGCTGTGGCAGAGGTGTGTCAACACAGGGACAAAGCACAGCGCAGCGCTGCTATCAGGGAGACCGAGACACATTTTGAGCTGCAAGACTGCTGCCAGAAACGTCTGGAGGAGAACTCAGGGGCTCCTCGCCTTCGGGAGCATTGCCTGCACAGCCCAGCCCTGCCCCATTGACACTGAGGAGGGGCAGAGCCAGGGTTGAGCCCCCTCACTGCGCTCAGAGGCTTCTCTCCATGTTTTAGGGGAGCGTTTAGGGGCTCAGTACAAAACAGGCAGTGGATTAAACTGACCTTGGGGAAACGACACCGCCTGCAGCCCCAGCTGCCACGTCGTAGGAGACAATCGTGTTGTCTTCAACCCGCTGCAGGATCTGGGGGGGGGAAATAAATAAATGGAGATATTTCCTCCCACTGTGCCCGCAGGTTTGCGTGTGCCAACAGCTGGGCGATACGGACCCTCCCCTAAAACAGCAGCAGGATTTGAACGAACCGGGATGCCTTTAGCACTGATCTGAGGCCGAGGGGGACGAGCGCTTTGGCAGCGTGTGCAGTGGTTTGTCTCCTGCCCTGGGATCGATCCCTCTCCTTTTTGGGAGAGGAGGGGGGCACAGGCGTTGCCTCCAGATCCCCACCAATGGTGCAAAACCGCCCAAACCCCACCAAGCAAAAGCAGGCTTGGCTCAGCCGCCAGCCCACCTCCCTGCCCACCTCATGGGCTTTTGGATGGGCACACGCATGCAGCTGGCTACCGCCGAGCATTCGGATCGTACGGATGAGCGGCGGAGATTTAACGCCTCAGTGCCTCGGATCCAGCTAAGCTCCAGCAGGGCCCGGGCACCGCCGACAGCCGGTGTTGGAGCAGGAAGCTGCAGCTCTCCGCTCCAAGGAGCTCCTGTGATTAAGCCATCTTTGTCCGGCACGCTCACCTGGCAGGCCGCCACCGTTCTGTTCCACAGGATCATCTTCTCGGGCTGGAGAATAACCTCCTGGTAAACTGTCTCAGCAGAGCACTGCAGGAAAGCCTGAGGACGGAGCCAGAGCAGTCAGCAAATCCCCCGCGCCACTTTGCTAAGATTATTTCTAAGGAATGCAGGACTGACCACAAAGAACAACAGGGCTAACGCAGGAGGGGAGCGGCGAGGCTGGGCCAGCTCGATCGCACGAGAAGCCACGGCTGTCACCTCTCTGCCACAGAGCTCCTGTCCCCTGAGGGGCACACACACAGAGCCAGGGGGGACAGGGCAGTCACTGAGTTGCCGAGGTCCTTCCAGGTGTTAAGACACATCAGTGTCTGTCTGCAACACGGCGAGACAGACGGACCTGGGGCTGGCTTCTCTCCCACCCTCACCCCACTCCATCAGCAGATCTGCTGTGTGCGCGATCGCTTGGGGAAGCTGCTGAAACGCTGCTCTGAGCTCCAGTGCAGACAATATTCATTTCTCCATGTCCCTGTGGGACGGGGGAATCTTTGGAGGCAAATGGTTAATGCAGTAAAGTGGGACCATCCAGCTTTTCCTCGCAAATACAGAGCTGCTCCATCGGCAGCTCCTGCCAGCGAGGCAACATATGCACTGGAACAAAGAAAAGCCACCGCAGCACCAATGCTTCATTAAAGCGTGGTTTACAGCCAAGCCACTCTAGCAAGAGGGCACGGAGCAAGGCACTTCCGAGCAGCTCCTCTCAATGCCAGGCAGCAGCAGACGCACGCTCAGCCCTGGTCTTGCTGGCAATTAGTTGCAATTAGCCTCCTTGGTCAGATTAGTCCTAGACGCTGGGGTTGGAAGCGAGTCTTGCAGTCACCTGCTCCCACTTCCACCAGCAGAGACTGGGGCCCAGCATATTTGCTGGGGAGTTTGTCTGCCAGCCAAGGGGCTTTCCTGGAGAGATTCCCTAGAGCGAGCGGTGCGGTTCATCTGTCTCGAGCTTTGCTTCGCAGCCTGACCTGTCCTGTCAGGGCTGGGAGAGCGTGTGAAAGCTGAGCCACGGCTCTGAGCAGAGCTGTTGCTCTTTGCCTGCACCACACAGACTAAGGAAGCGATCCAGGAAGGGTCTCTCACCTTTAAAATAAAGGTCTTGCCATGGAAAGGTATTTCAAAAGTGTAAACAACATCACCGAAGTCCTGTGTGAGAAACAGGAAAGACTGACGTTAGCAAACAAAATCTGCTGGCAGCTGGGGCCGTCCCGCCTCGCGCCTCATTCGGCAGAGCCTCAGCTGTCCCCGTCCCCCCACGCCAGGCAGTGACCCCACCGCCGAGCACGTTTCAGATGCACACGCACAAATTTCCGTCAACAAAACAATATCCAGAGACAGAAAAAGAATCCGCCCCGTGCCAGCCCGCAAACCCCACGTCAAGGTCAAATTCCCTTCGTAGCAACCTACCCACATCGGGTAAGGGAAAGGGGTGGGTTTGCCAACACCGCTGTTGTTACCTACATCTGAGCAGAGCCTCCCCGGAGGAGTTAGGGATGGACAGATGATAACCTTTCATCATTAGCCCTGTGTTAAACTCTGATTAGTCTATTTAAATCCAGCCCCCTTTGGATAAAGAAAACAATCTGCCCAGCTAGTTTGGCATCAGACAATGGATCACTTGACAGGGGAATTTCAAACACCAGATGAGACTGCAGTTTGCAGGACTCTCACCCCAGTCGTGCTGCGAGCCCACAGGCAGAAAGCAAGGTTGGGTTTAGGAGGCAGGGACACCACCTCTTTCTCTGCCCCCTTTGGAGCTGTAGGTACCCCAGAAAACTCTGCTGTAGCTCAGGGAATGAACCAGCGCGGTGAGGAGAGGGGCAGGGCAGGGCCCGCTTTGCTTTGTGTGCCTCCGTGCTGCCCGAAGCGAGAGGTGCGACTCAGAGCCCTTCAGCGAAGCCACGGTGGAGAGATGTAAATCAGAGGTGTCCCCAGTTTGCACTGCAGGTCCCTGTTCTGGGGAAGGGGGGACACAAACCCCTTTGCAGGTGGGAGGAGCGGGCTGTGGAGCCAAGGGCAGAGGCGGCACCCACAGGGCCCAACACCTACCAAAGGTGAGCTGTCCACCCCTGCGTCTACAGGGAGGAGTGACGGGCTCTCTCCTGTCAAACAGGAAGGCAATTAAACATCTAATTAAATAAGACGGGATTTTACATTTAACTGAACTGGAAGAGATTCCTAATTCAATCAGGTAATTGTAACGCTTGTTAATTTTTCCTGTCACAAGGAGGTTTCAAAAGCCCCATTTCTCCTCCCGTTTTTGCTAAGCCATCCGTGCTTTCTGCCGGCAGCGCAGGTGGGGCGGGGGACACACGACACTTGCATTGTTTTTCTCGAACTTCCAGTTCTCCTCCTGCGCGAGGATTTGGTCCACAACCTCCATCGCGTCTTTGCCTTGTCGGACGTACTCTTTCTCCTAGGAGAGAGGAGAGCATTTCATCAGCTGGGTTTGCAGAAAGCCTGAAGCGTGCACGCAAGGCTCACAACCCCCCTCCCTGTGCTGGCAGAGGGAAAGGGGATCTCTCCCATCACCACACCGCAGAAATCTCTTAATTTGGGTCACAGAGGCCTCATTTCAGAGCTCAAAGTCACGCTCCCCGCCCTGGCTTGCATCCACACACCAGCTGCGTCTACCAGCGAGTCTCCCGCCTTCACGCGAGGGTTTCCAGCGGGCAGCGAGCTACGAGATGCCCAGAGCTTCCTCCTGTGGAGGTGCCAGGACTGGGGCTGAACAGCAGCAGAACCAGTTGGACCAGAGCACAAAGCAGCCTGTGCCCAGCCAGGCTTCAGGGAGGCGAGGGACCGCCCTGCGAGCCACAGCTCGGCAGGGATGCTCCAAGCAACACCGGTTTTGGTACATGGCCATGTAACCAGGGATTACAAAGGGAAGGGGAGTGAGGGACAGGCAGGAAGCAGAGCCAGAAATCACACTCCCACAGGAAGGGGGTCACCTGGAGCACCCCATCCCATGGCGGCCACAATGCCACCGGTCCCCAGGCACGTGGGAACAGCCTGGTGCCAAGGGGCAGGCACAGCTCCCGAGCCAAATGTCCCCAGAGCAGACGGCTGTGAAATGAGAGACAGCAGCCTCTGGCGCTCAGCAGATCAGCACCCTGAGGGGCCGCAGGATTGTCAGGGACTCCCACAGCCCAAAGCTGACAGCCCCAGGCCACGCTGCCTCTGTTTACCTGAGCTGTCAACGCCTTCCTCCCCGCACCTTCCTCATCCGATTCGTTGTCTGACCCTAGGGGGGAAGCGCACAATTAACACACGGTTGATGAAGACCCCACTCGTACAAGCTCCACAGCATCCAATCCCCATGCCCTATCCAAGGGGAAGGGCGGATGACCCCATGCAGCCCAGGCCCTGCTCTGCTCTTGAAGGCTGAGCACAACCCAGCTGTCAGCGACACCGAGACAACTGCTGTGGCTGACGTCCCCTCGCTCCCAAGCAGGGAAGGTCTGCGAAGCCAGCACCGGGCAGTGTCACAGGGCAGCGGCACGCTGCCAGCTCCTATCCTCACCTGCTTGTGGCAACTCGCCCCTGTGCCCTCAAGCCGAGGGCAGCATTTTTCCAGCACTTTAGCCACAGCTAAGAGCGTTTAATCCCAAGACTGCAAAAGGCTCCAGTTTCCCACCGAGCTGAAGCCAGGCGTGCAGCGCTGAGGGCAACTCTGCTCCACAGATGGCACAGAGAGACAGTGGCCGTGCCTCCCCTGCACAGGCACAGGCGCAGTGCGAGGAGGGGAGCTTGTTTTGCAGTGTCAGTTCTTGGAGGCCCTGCCACCCACCGCTGCCAAGGGCTGGGATAATGAGACAGAGCCGGGGGAGGAGGTGGTTATGGAAGTGAAAGACCCAGGAGGAACGCCACAAAGGGAACCAGTTTGGGAAATGAGGCGGTGAGGTGACGGCAGAAAGGGAGGAGAGCGCGTCTTACCTGCGAAGGACTCTGGTGGGGAGTAAAACTGCCCCTCGGAAAGGGCTCTGGGGTAGAGCAGGGGCCCACGAGCGGTTGCAGCCTGCGCTGCCAGGTACCCTGTGAACAGGAGCACGAGGTTTTACACATACGGCATCCAATGCTTCAACACCGAGGGGACCCCCACCACATCCACCCCTACTCAAACACCCTCCCAGCCGCTTTCTTGCAGACACCATTGGTCTTTCTGCACTGACACCAGCCAGCCCACAAGCTTTTCAGCTCCTATTGCCTCATCTTTTGTTTGAGACATTTTATCTGCATGGAGATCAATGGGCTCTTTTGCCTGTCAAATCCAAAGGCGATTAAGCATCTAATTAAATAAGAGCTTCCCCTGGAAGCAATTTGGAACCTGAGCCTAATCCAATAGAGGCATTAAACACTTGATCATTTTTCATCTTAAAGCCTCCTCGCAAGACCCAAACATCCTCTGGTGTTTTCCAGTCAGTCAGCGCATTTCTGATTGAGCCTCGCCTGACAAATACTCCCTCGTTTAGGTGTCATTTCCCAGTCCTCTTCTGCCAGTTAAGCCTCGGAGAGCCACAGACTCCTGCTGCTGCTTTGGGAACGGGTGGCGGTGCCAATCTGGGCTGAGCACCCACTCCCTAGAAGGACCCCTGGAAGTTGCAGGTGCCTGGCACCGCGGGGTAATTTGTAACGCATGAGGTCAGACTCGATCTCCATTTAGTCTGACCTCAGCGACCAGAGGCTGTAAAATTTCACACGCCATAACTCAACCCTGCAATGTGTCTGTTACCGAAGCAACTCTCTCCGAAAGGTCTCCAGCCCAGATCCGAACACAGATATCCAGAGTCCAACAGTCCGCCTGGCGTTGGTCCCACTGGTTCAAAACATCTTCTCCGATGCGGAGGTGAGCTCGGTTTCCAACACATCTGGCTTCAGGATCCAGACACTGGGGAATCTGGCATGGTTTTTTTTCTCTCCACTCAGTTAAAAGATGCTTTTTATAATCTGGTATTTTCTTCCCCTAAAGGGCCTTATATACCATAGCAGAATTGAGTCAGGCGCTCACCACCACAGCCAGCCCGGAGATCACTGCTCTATAAATGTCAGATCTGTCAAGGTGCTGCCAAAGCAGCAGAAACTCCAGGCCTGGTTAAGTCTCATCTGCCAACCTCTACCAGAAGGGAGCAAAATACTTACATCGTTCCTCTTCTGCTTCCTGAGTTAGGACTTTAAAATCCAGGAACCAAGTCTCCAGCCAAGCAATGACAAACGAGACGATAGGAAGCAAGTAGCCGAAAGCCCCTTTGGTCAGAAGCTGCGTGGAAGAAAGCAGAAACCACAGGGAGTTGACACAAATGGCAAAGCAGCAGCATCAAATAATCACAAAGCAATCCCTGGTGGGCCCAAGGAAACCAACCTCAGAGAGGATGACCTTCACAATCAGGAAGGCACTGGATACCAGCGTCGTGACCTGAAAAATAAGTGTACGGATCTCAGATCCCCGCGAACTCCAGGCACAGAGAGAAAACTAAAAACAGGAAAGCCAAAATTGCCTCCTTACCGCTATGACCCACCAGTGGCGCAGCTTCACGATTGCATAGGCCAGCAGCAACACAAAAAACCGAAAGAAAGCCAAGACCTTTAAAAACAAAAAGCCATCGACACCGGTCACCACCCTTGTCCCTGTGCCAGGTGCTGGGAGGACACAGACATGGGCCAGCTCCCGAGGACCTCACCACTGGGACAGATGGGGTCAAGGCTGTGACCTGCCCAATTTCACTGCGTCAGGAGAGGGGCAAGGCCGCGAGGAGACCCCAGCCCCCTGGCATGCAGACCCTCCCCTGCCCAGCCTTCATCAGCGCCACTTGTAGCTCCAAAGCTGGTTCCCCACCTGCAGCAGACTGGGATACTCACAAATATATCAAAGAAAGAAGTCTTAAAATTGTACTCGATGATTTCATTCTCCAGGTTCTTCTGAATGCCATCCTTGGTCTGAAGGGGAGACAGGAAACCAGAAAGCCATTAAGTGCACTGATAAGAAACTAATGGTAGAAAGAACCCGGCCAAGCGGTGACCAGAGGTTATCGCCAGGTCAGGTTATGCATCAGGCATACAAATGCTCATCTGCCAGCACAGGACCACGGGAGGATACCACGGCCCATTTCACCCTCGGATTCAGACCGAGGAGTGCGAGCCAGGGCTGGAGCAGCATGCAGGTACATTAAACACATCTATGTGGGGGCCTCCTAACACCAAAAAGCCTCAGCTCATCCAGCGCCACTGACACAACTCTCACAGCCCAAAGCCCTTGGCCAGGCACCACCTCCCACTCATGCCCACCGCTTTGGGTGACAGATTTCAGCTGTGCAGGAGATGCAGAGCAAATGAAAAGCCACAGGAAACTGCTTCTCTAGCACCTTCAGTAACGCAGTGAGCAGAGCATGTCCCACAGCTGGGCAGCCAAAACATCGTGGGGGTCACTCAGCAACCTGCTGGAATTTAAGCTGCGATGGTCCTCGTTGTGCAGAGCACAAGGGGTCCCCTCTCCGCTCTAAAAAAAAGTGGCTCGCAGCAGCACCGAGCCCTCCAGGAAATCCGACGGAGGAAGGCAACTGGCAGCTTCAAACGCACTGGCAAGGGGGAAGAGGGGAGGACAGGGGACACGCAGAGACACGGAGAGACCGAAAGGGAATCCGAGAGAGGCAAAACCGCTCTCTGGGATGTTGTACGGCGGCGTGGAAAAGCCTCACGGCAGAGCTCTCTTGCCTCAGCCTGAGAAAATCTGGAGGCTGACAGCCCTGGTACTTTTGACCCCATAAATCCTGTTCTGGGGAGCCTGGGCTCGCTGTTTATGAGGAAGCGAATGGCTCAGGTAACTGGAACAAATGCTTCACCTTTAGGCTATTGGTTTGAACGCAGCCCAGCTGGCCTGGAAGCTGGTGGAGGCTGACAGCTGTTTGATGAGCTGTGAGAAACAAGTTGGTGGATCTCAGGCCAGTTCTTGGCAGCCCAGTGTCCTGGCACCCTCTCGTCAGTCCAAGGACAGAAGAGGCAGCCATCGGGAAGCAGTCCCTCTAGGTCAGGGCTAGTGCTTGATATGTGGGGAGGGAGGGGAGGCCAAGCAGTTCTGTGCTCTTGCTTTATCTGATCTGTGGCTACAGGACTCGCAGCAGGCAGCTTTGCTGAGCTGCCACCAAAAGCCTCTTCCCCACACCATGAGTCCACTGTGAGATGCTGCTGGAGGACCGAGACACAGGGAAGGCTTTGGGTGATGATGTTTAGGAGGTGTTTTCAGTTTAAATACAGGCCACTGCTGTGAACAAGGCAGAAGAACCGTCCGAGGCATCTCCCTGTCTCCGAGAGCAGCGAGCTCGCAGAATTACAGCTTGCAGGCAACAGACATTTAACGAGGGCCAATTCGCTCAGCTTATCTTGCAGTGAAGGAAACCGTTTGATAAAAAAAGCATTAGTCATGATATAAAATCGTTGCTCTTCATAACTAGGCAAATAAGCTGTCCTAATAGCTTTAAATATGCAGCATCTCGGCTCAGGGCCCAAATATCAGCAGTTAGTCACTCATTAATGGCTACCTGCAAGACCTACGCTCAGAATCACCCTGGTGACCGCTCTGCTGGCAGATAATCTCTATTTTATTATTCTATCTGAATATTTGATTTGTGGCAGCCCCTCTCCAGAGAGCCCAGAGCCCAGGGACAATCACAGGAGGCCAGGGTCCAAGCCGGGTGTGCAGGACACCATCGGCATCGCTGGAATGCTGGCCCAGAGATGATTTTTCCTGGCTGGGGGAGGCGGGGGTCTCTTCACGCTCTGGAGACCGCGTGGGCAGGGAGGGAGCTGCTGGCCAAGGCAATCTGTTAAGTGCAGACACCAGGAGATAAATGGGCAGAGATAAGAGCCGCTAAGTGAGCGCAGGGTCCAGCGCTGATAAACCAAGGCCAGGCACCGGCAGGGCTGCAGGCAGAAGCGCTGGGCTCTATCTGCTCATCTTGCTTCCACAGGAGGACATGTAGTACCCGAAACCCGCCACCAGCACCGTTGAAACCAGTCAGGACCAGTTCAGGAAAAAGAAAATAAAACACAGCCCAGGGAGTAACTCCGACCTGATGGGACCGAGGGCAATAAAGTGGATTGAGAGCCAGCAAGAGCTGACGCACTGGGTGAAGGCAGCAGCCTGCATCGGTGTGACAGCCGCTTTGCAGAGGAGCAAGACCCTCGCGTTCCCCTTTGCCAGTCCCCTGTGGGGTGGAGCAGCATCTCAGGCTTTCAGAAGCTGAGATCAGCAGCAGATCAACCAAAGCTCAAAGCCCTTTTAGGCTCTGCCCAACAGCCGGGTGGGTGAGGAGGGTCTGCACAACCTCCTGTGCTCCGAGAAGGAGCCGCTGCTGTGAAGCCGGCAGCTGCCTGGCAAACGCCACCAGCAGCTTCACGTAAGGCAAGGGGAGCAGGAGAGGAAGTCAGCCAACTGCTCAACCTGGCAATTCCCCGGCCCCAGATCTCGTTACAGCACCACACAGAGCGCTAGAGCCGCAGCATTAACGACCCTGGACAGCCACAACAGAGCCGGGCTGCAGGAAATGAGCTGGACTTTCGTTTATCCCGACTGCGCAGCGGCTCCTCAGCCACCACAGATCAGCAGAGCGCTGGGAAGAACAAACAAAGACTTGGCCCAAGACTTCGGCAACAGAGCAATTAACGTGGCAGGAACTGAAGTAAAAACACACAGCTTAAAGGGCAAAGACCAGGGATTTGCTCCCCCCACTTACGTTCAACTCGATTATCCACAGCAGGGAGATGAAGAGCAGGTCGAAGGTGACGAAGAGGCAGAAGGTCCTCCTCACGTCCGAGATGGCTTTCCTCTTCTCCGGGGAGAAGTAGCAATACGGGGAGAAGCCCTGGCTCTGGGAGAAGGAGGTGCTGATGGACGCAATGGCTGGGAGGCTCCGTTCCAGGTCGTGCTGCAGGACTGTGGGCTTGCTCATCCTCGGCCCAAGCACCCTGGGTCCTACGTCAGCTGGGGCAACATCTGCCAAGTCCCTGCGTCACCTGCAGGGAGACAACGGGGACCCTCAGGTCTCCAGATACCCCTTACCCTCTCCCTATAAGGGCAAATATTCCTCTTTCCAAATGTTTGATACAGTTCCTGAGGGAAAAGGTTAACACCAGCTTTTGGGCTGCCAAAGAGGACACCCAGGGCTGGCAAGGACCCTTCTTCCCTCTTGCTCACCACAGGGCAGGAGGAATCAGCTATGGGGTTCTGCAGAGCCCCCAGTACGTGTGACTGGGACCAGAGGCAGCCACCCAGCACACGCTGGCAGCAAGGCAAGCCAAGCTGGCAGCTACGGCAGCAGATGGGCAACCCCACGGAGATGCCACAGCAGCAGGATAAGGAGCCTTGGGGTGTTTCCATGGAGGCTCATGATCCAAAAGGGAGCAGATCCCGGGACCCCGAACCACAGCAGCGTCCTCAGCAGAGACAGACGCAAAGCTCCTAGGGGCTCCACATTGTGCACAAGGCAAACCACAGCCTCAAGAGCCACTCATCCCCTCAGATCCCATCCCGCACGGCCCAGGGAGGAGCCTGCCCACTTCAGGAGGGGTTTTCAGGCCCAACCCCGGCCAAGGCAGCAGGGAAGGCGCTGCTCTGTCCCCGCTGCGGCGGCTGGCAGTGCCGGGCACGCAGCCCCAGCAGCAGCGAGGTGTTGAGGTCCAAGGGCTGTTTTCATGCAGCCCGTGCCAACCATTGTATTGCAATGTTTCCTCTCCGTCAGCAAGGCACAAGGAGGCCACTATGTTAATGGACCGTGCGCCTAAGCACACGCTGGGGACAAACAAGGAACGAGGATGCCAAAACAGGTCAGACTGGGATCTGTCAGCCCCCGGCTCTGCCACCTCCGAGTCACCCACAGCAAAGGCACAGCTACCAACCCTCCTCTGCAAAACGCTCCTGGATCAGGGATGTTTTGCTTTTTTAAAAATCAAGAAAAACAACCCACAACAGATTTTTTTGCTGCATTAGCTGCTTCTCCATCCTCCCAGTGAGGTCTGTTTGTCTACAGCAGAGCACCCTTGCAACAACCAGGAGGCTGCAGCCATACAACAGCCCAGAAAA
>NW_010195748.1:14591-14988 GCF_000695765.1 Mesitornis unicolor
CAATCCCCGCCACAGGTGAAGCCGGGAGCAAGGCTGAGCCCCATCGGCTGCTGGAGCAACTCCAAGAGCTGAGCAGAGCCTGATTTGGGGCAGTTTTGGGTCCCTGCACCAGCAGATTCTGCATCCCAGCCCCCAGGGAGCGCCAGGGCTGGAAAGGGAACAAAGCCGGGCTCCTGTCAAGTCCCTGTGAGTCTCTCTCGGAGGCGCTTCGGAAGGAGCTGCAGGACTTGTCACTTCGGATCAGCCGCAAACACCGCGGCCCTTCGCCGCTCCGAGCGAGGGGCCCATCTCAAACTGAGGAAAGTTAAAGACATCTGTGAGCGCTAAATAATACAGCAGCTCATGAGCGGGCTGCCTCCCCCTCCACGGCGGGGTGGCACAGCCCCCGCCCCGCAAA
>NW_010195748.1:15227-17543 GCF_000695765.1 Mesitornis unicolor
ACGGGGACACGGCGTGGGGACACGGCGGAGCACGGGGACACGGCACGAGCTGTCTGTGCAGCTCTGCCACTCTAAATCCACCCGAAACCCAGCCCTCCCGATGAGGTTTAACACTGCTTCCCAATCACACCCATCCCAAATCAATTACCAATATAACAGATAATCAATTTTGGGGGGAAAAATAATCAGCGATGAGGGCTTTACCTTCAGAGCAGGGTGGAGCAGAAATATTTTAAGGCCAGATAAGCCCCCCTCCCCGCCCCGACTGGGACCGCTCCCTCAGGCAGGAGAAAGCTCAGAGCAGAAAGAGCAGAGGCTGGCTGTGAGCGTGTAGAAATGTGCCTTTTTCTGGGTGACGGATGAATTATTGAGCGCCCCGGTGTTGTATTATGCATTCAGCATCCTCCGCAGCCCGCGCCGCACCGGCTGCCGAGCCGCAAGCCGCTTTCGGGGCCTCTCGAGCGATGGAGCTCCAGCTCCGACAGCAACACGACAGGCCGGGCAAGCGTGAGTGGCACATGCTGCCCGCGGGGATGCCCGGGTGACAGCGACACAGCCCAAAGGAGCACCCGCGCCAGGGACCCCTCGGGGCTTTTCTGGTTAAATATAAAGGGGCTCTCGAGACTCTGAGGAAAGATTTGGGTTCTTTTTGCTGGTGACAGTTCCTGTTTTGAGGATGAGGTGAGAGGGGCTGTGGGGATGAAGGCGATGCCACCCGCGTGAATCCCAGGGGGACACAAAGGTGGAGGAGAGGCCCACGGTGACATCCTGAGATCGCACCGAGCACCAGCACCTGGTGAGCGCTGCCACCAAACGCCAGCATCCCAGCTTGGCACCAACGGGCACCGAAACCAACCCGGGCCCTGGCAAAGGCCGGAGCAGCCCCTACAGAGCCCCAGTGTCACCCCCTTCCCCTCTCAGCTTTTAGATTCAAGTCACAAGCTCCTCATTAGCACGTGTTTGCATGTTAATGACATGTCGTGCAGTAAGAAGCCTTTCCATCTTGTGACACCGCTTCTCCTTTCCTCCCGCGCCCCCGACTTCCTATTAATGTGTCTTTTCACAGCTCACGTGACAACTTCACAGCTCATTCTCCTGTCACCTCTCCCCAGAGCCCCAGCCTTTGCACCAAACGCTGCACCAGGAGAGAAAACACCTGAGGAGCGAGAAAGACGGGGCCCTTTAGAGACGCCAACCACGGCTGTTTCACATTCCTAGCAGGGAGAGACGCCTTTAAACCAGAAAGGTCGATATTAAAGTAAATTAATTACAAAACCTCACTCAAAAAAATCCATTAAGTCACCTAACACCTTCAGTAAACCACTGGACAAGGCCATTTGGCTTTCCAGCACCCCCAGCTGCTGCTGTATCAACCCGAAGCCTTTCCCTAAAGCACCTTCCAGGGCTGGCAAAGCCCATGCTGGAGAGGTCACCCCGCCAGGAACATTACACGTGGGCTCCTGGCAGTGTCAGTGGCACAAGTGACAGCAGAGGTGGAGCTGACAGGTAACGGCTGTGGTGAAGCAGAGCAATGGGGAAGGTCGGGGCCGTGGCTTTGATCTGACCATGAGCAGGCACAAGGTGTGGACACAGAGACCCCTGGGCAGGGGGCACAGAGACCCCCGGGCGGCACAGCCCCTCCCCAGCACCGTGGCCAGACACGGAGGAGCTCACAGAGCCTGGTGAAAAGCACGGATCCCTGGAGCCAACCTGGGGAGCTGGAGAAAGGGGCTCCCGGCACGGCAGCCCCTCAGCACCCAGTGTGCCAAGGGCAGGAGTGGCTCAGCTGCACGCTCGCCACATCCTGAGGAGCTGGCAGCTTCTCCAAGCCGCTCGCTTGCTCCTGCCCGGTGTGTCGGGGGTCATGATGGGGTGGGCTGAAGCCAAGTTTGGCACCAGCTGAGTCTGAGGAGCCCTCAGTGGGTGCCAGACCTCCCCAGTTGAGAGGGCAGTGAGAGGCAGGGTCTGTCTGAGTGCTCTGGAGGACTCCTGCCCCCAGCAGCTGCTGTGGGACCCTGCAGCAGTGCCTGGTGTCCTTGTGCTGTGACTGAGATCCCGTCACCTCTCGTCCAAGAGAGGGATCAAGCTCGGGGTCTTTGAGGAGACCCCAGACCCAAAGCTGTGGGGATGCATCCGTGATAATAGCCCAGACCAAGCACCAGCAGCAACCCTGAGCAGCCCGGCTGCCCCCCAGAGCCATCACGGCACCAGGATCCCCACAGAGGCTCTGGACAGAGCCATTCTGGTCAGCGTTTGCCCAGAGACCGAGGGGAGAGCAGCGCCAGGACCTCGATAACCCCCCTGTTCCCCCCTGGG
>NW_010195749.1:0-2326 GCF_000695765.1 Mesitornis unicolor
GCCCGGGATCCCCCTGCCCTTCCGCAAACGGCTCCCAGGCAGGCAGTGGCGGTGTCAGAGTACGTAGCCACAGCTCTTGTTGGGTTTGGTGAAGTCCGGTACGCTGCAGAGCGCCCCTGGACTCAAATGCTGGCAATTTTCAGCATCAACCTCCCGCGGAAGATCCTGGACCGGCCCCAGCAGGGAGCAGCGGTGTTTACAGACACATCTCCAACGACCTCAGCCGCGGCAGCACGGCAATCAGGAGAGTGGCGCTGTGTTAAAGTGACCGACTGCGCGCTCAGCCCCGCAGCGGGAAGCAGCGGCCGCAGTCCTGGCGTGTGGACGGTTCCCAACGGGACACCTCAGCATCGTGACCGATTCGGTGTTCGTGGCCAAGCTTTGCTTAGCCATGCTGGGGCCCGGCGTGGCAACATCCACAGCAGCCCTGATGCTGGAGGAAGTGCTTTTTTCCCGACAGGGCACCACATCAGTCATGCACGTCAACAGCCACGACCCAACCAAAGGGTTTTTCCAAACCGGCAACGACAAAGCAGACGCTTTGGACACTAAGAAATGCCCTCAGCTGCACGAATCTCTCCACGTCAGAGCTAAAGCGCTGGCGAAGAAATGCGGGATCTCAGTCACCGACGCAAAACACGTAGTAGCCACGTGTGCCCACTGCCAGAAAACACCGCTGTGGTCCAGTGGAGTCAGCCCCAGAGGCCTTGAAGCCTCCGAGGTGTGGCAGACAGCCTTCACTGTCTGTCGGTGGTTAAAACCTCGAGCGTGGTTAGCAGGAACCGTAGATACGTACAGCGGGGTGATCGTGGCCACGCAGCACCTCAGAACTGACTCCAGAGCGACCATCCAACGTTGGCTGACGGTCATGGCGTGGCTTGGCGTCCCTAAACAGATCAAAACAGACAACGGCCCGAGCTCTGTCTCTAAATCAGTCCAGGCATTCGCCTTACAATGGGGTATCGCTCTGACACACGGCATTCCCTGTAATAGCACAGGGCAAGCTAGAGTCGAGCGGGCGAACCAAACCTTGACATCTAAATTAGAGGTGCTGGTGAAAACAGAAGGCTTTGCCAACGCCGTTCCCCCGGGAGACCAAGCACGGCTGCGAGCGACCGCTCTTTGAGCACTGAATCAATTCCCCAGGGGGGAAGAGAAACACAGCCCCGCTCAAAAACATCGGGCCACTCGGGCGCTAGAAGAAGGCCCGCTGGTTGTCGTTAGAAACGAGCTGGGAGAATGGGAACACGGGTGGGGGCTGGTCCTTACAGGGCGAGGGTACGCGGCTGTCCAAAAAGAGGGGGAGGTTAAGGGGTGTCCGCTCAAGTCCATTAAACCAGACCTCCAGAACAAAACTAACGGAAACGGTGAGCTTTTGTCCGCAGGACCGGATCACCGGGCGCCCTCGCAGTGACAAGAGGACGACGAGCGTCCCGTCCGCACCCGGGGCTCCAGACAGCGGCGACACAGCCCCCGTGGGGCCGGGCCGCGGTGCCTCGGTGTGATCTTGCCTGTAGGGCTTGTCCCAACGGGACAGGCAGAACCAGAAAACCGTCCCCACCGACTTTTTCAATGGACCCTACCACGGTTCGAGGACCAGCAGGTGATCGCAGCCCGGACGACACCGAGAGCACCGAGCTTTACTTCCACGCTGTGTCAGCTCGTCCCAAGACCTCGATGCTGGGAGCACCTGGGGTTTTATGCGTGCCCTAGCTCGAATCCTGGGAAGGGGCATTGCAGCTCCCCTCGTCAATACCACTGCAGCTACTGGGGTTGCGAGGCCGTAGCCCCAGGTTGGATACCGGGTGGTGGCGTTGACAAATACCCGAGGGTCCAGTGGGGGCCGTACGGCTGCAGGCCACCGCAGGGCTGGGACGGACACTCTCCCATGCGGGTAAACGGCTCAAATCCGGCCCGCTGTAACCGGGACACGAAACGGCGAGGGGTTGCTCTGACGGGGGTGGTGGGAAGCGACGTGTGCGTGGGCGACGTCCCAAAGCGCAGGGAGCGGCTGTGTGGATGGGATGCGAGACACAAGCCCTGCGCTGATCCCGGCCGGCAGCGCCCGGTGGGTTGGTTCTGTTACGGGAGTCGCGCCGTGCTTGTCCTTGGGAAAACCCGAGGAGTCTTCGGAGTACGGCGTCCAGGCAGCCATGGTCCCTAAGATTTTCTGTCATCCCGATGACCAGAGCACCGGCTGTCACAGTGGGAACCCTTCCCAGCAGTAATGGGACGTGCGGGAGTAGGAACGGGAGCGGCATCCTTGGGGCAACAGAGCGGGGAACTCAGCGCCTTGAGAACGGCGGTGGACGAGGACCCGGCCAGA
>NW_010195749.1:2568-2858 GCF_000695765.1 Mesitornis unicolor
CAGGAGCCGTCTAGAGGAGGCCGACGTCGTGTTCACAGAGCGCCAACGACTGCTCTAGGAGTGTTGTGTTCAACGTTTCCTGCTGCTGCTCCCAGTTACCCCCCAGTACTCCCAGTTCCCCCCACCTCGGCGTGCCTTTCGTTCCTCACCCAGGTTTGTGATGTGCGTCTTAAAGGCGCGATGTGTTCAACACGATGTACGCATTCCTTAACGGTTGTTACGTTCAGCCGGTTTAATTACGCAGGCGGGAAGGGAAGGGAAGGGACGCGCGGTGCGGAGGCGCAGGGCCC
>NW_010195750.1:0-619 GCF_000695765.1 Mesitornis unicolor
TGAGGTATTTTTCCATAAATGGGTCCAGGATGTATTTTAAGCTATTGGAATGCAAATTAAAGGGGTATTTTCTGCCAAATGCTTAGGAAAATTAACTTCCTTTGACAATTCCCTCATAAGGCTAACACGGATATTGGGTTCCCAGAGGATTTCCAAACTTGTCTCTATTGCTGACATTAGTAACCTTATTTTTATTACCATACATCCAAATTTTTAATTCATCATGTGTTTGTACAATACATAATAGTTTTCCAAAATACCACTTATCTACCCACAGTTTAAGCTGTTGCCTGGACTAGTTATTTTCGTTTTACTTAGCCATATTTTGTTTCCTGATTTTAATTTGCATTGGGGACATTTGCTCTGCCACCTAGGGAGCCAGACTTGGGGGTCTGATTTATTCATTCTACCTTTAATTCCCTAGCTTTGTTGGTCCATATGGTGTATGCAAATCCCACTGCATTCCCAAATATTTTCCTACTTTTTTCACTATTTTTGTGATAAAGTGCAGACCTCTATCTGAGGAGATCACGTCTGGCACTCCAAATCTAGGATTATTTTTTTTTTTTTTAATACAATTTTGTGACTTCTCAGGCCTTATTGATTTAACAATGGAAAG
>NW_010195750.1:648-3263 GCF_000695765.1 Mesitornis unicolor
CACCTGAGAAAGTTATCGGTTAGTACCAATAGATACCTGCAGTCCCTCTTTCTAGGGAGTTCTGCTGCCAATTTTGACCTGAAACTTTCCCTTTGTCAATACTTCCAAATTTTACCCGATTTTCTACCTTTGGATTATTCTTTAAGTATGTTTCACATCTACTGACCATGGTTTTCAGTTTGTAACAAATTCCTGGCCACTATTTGTTTTGTAAGAGGATTGTACAAAGCTCCAGTTCCCCAATGAGTCTTGTCATGCTCTATTTTTACCAATTTCCATAATATTCTAAAGGGAACTATTATTCTATTATCTTCCAATTTTGCCCAACCTGTTGATTCAACCTCTGCTTCCAATTTTTATTTAACCTAAGATATTTTTCATCGCAATCGACTGAATCTGGTAGTGGCAAAGCATTTTCAGGAATCAAACTTAATACGTCATCTTGCTCCGCCACTTCTTGTCTCATGGTCTGCTAATTTGTTCTCTGCTCTTTGAGCAGTGTTACCCTTTGGATGTTGTTTACAGTGCATATTGTTTCCAAAATCTTAGGATCTTGTCAGCATATTTAGTGTTTTTCTTGGGCCATCAAAAGTCCCCATTCATTCCAGACAGCTCCATGGGCATGAACTACACCAAAGGCATATTCTGAATCTGTCCAGATATTTACTTGTAGTCCTTTAGCCCTAATGCTCTCACTAGAGCAATTATTTCAGTTAATTGTGCAGATATACCCTTAAGGAGTAACTTTGCTTCCACTGCCCAATCTGTGGTGCTCATGGCATACCCTGCCATCTGAACTCTATCCTTTACAAAGCTTCTCTGTCGGTGTACCAGGTGTGTTCAGCTTCCTCCAGCATCTTCTCCTTCAGGTCAGGTCTGCTATGCAGTCATGCATGACAGTTTCCATTTCCTGCTTATCACTTAGAAAAGAAGCGGGGTTCATAATGGCAGATGTGACAATTTCAACCTCATCTTGCTTATCAGGACTGCTTGATACTTTAGGAACCTCGATGGTGAAAGCCAATATCCTCCTTTTTGTTCAAAAACAAGAGGTAACAGCATGGGAGGTATGCACAATCATTTTTGTACTGCTCGCTTATAGGGACCTAGTTTCTGGGCTAGCCAGATAGGCTCAAAGCTGGAGACCTCATTAGGTCTTGTTTCAACTCTTTTAGCTCCTCTCTAGCTTCATCAGTCCATGTTAATCATGTCTGGCTATTTTTCAGTAGCTCATCACCAACATGTTATTCTAAAGAGGTTTGGAGTTCTTTTACTGTGGTTGATTCTGGAGTCCTGCAAATAGCTTCTTTTGGTCATTTCTGAGCTGTCTCTGTCCCTTGGAAAATATAGATTCCAAGTTAATTAGTTCTTGTCTTTAAAATCTGGGCGTTTCTGTAATGAGACTTGATAACCACTTTAGTCCAAGAAAATTCAACAAACTCACAGTCCATTTTACACTCTTCTTCCTTTTCTGTAGCTATGGAATATCGTCATCCACATATTGCAAAAGAGTCCAATTTCATGGAAGTCTTTCCCAAGCTTGTAACTCTTTAGCTAACTGATTTCCAAATATTTTAGGACTGTTTTTAAATCCTTGAGGTAACACTGTCCAGGTTAGTTGGGTTTTCATCCTGAATCAGGATTTTCCCATATAAAAGCAAATAAATTGTGGCTTTCAGGGGCCAAGGTGAGGTGAATGCATCCTTCAGATCTAGTACTGTGAACCATTCATAGGTTTCCTTTAATTTAGTGACAAACTGATTCACAGCTCTCAAACCTTGTACTCATCTATATAATTCTTGACATTGTATTTTACTGGCAATATTGGGGTAGAATTTGCTCGGTAAATCTTCTTCATATCAACGACATCAGGCATTCCAGCACTTATAAGAATTGATATGTTACCCATTGTTTACCTAGCTTAAATTTTACAGGGCCAATTTTCTTGTTTCCCTATGGCACCACCAACATTCGCAGTTTCATGACTAAAATTTTATTTACAAGTATTAAGCACAGAGTAAGTAGCTCCTCTCTCAACTAAAAATTCCCTGACCTCAAGGTAATCAGTGGTTCTGCTGGAGATGATTCTCCCTGTGCCTTTCAGGCCACATCATTTAATAACCTGCAAAGATGGATCGAAGTTCTCAGACACCTTTTTTGAATCCTCCTTGTACATTCTAGCTGTCTCTTTCCACACATTCAAATCAGTCACCGAGAAAGAAACTTTAACCCACACCAGCTTTCTGAACGGTCCTACAGCCTGCCTCACCTCAGAGCTCTCCTTGCTATCGGGCTATTAGTCCTTCCTTTTGGGTTCCTACTCATTTCCCACGAACACTTCTTTCAACTTTCCTATTCTCCACATCTCGGTACTGAGAAAGGGGTTAAAATTGCTGCTTGTAGGACCTTTGTGAAACTCAGTTGCAGACTCAGCAATCCCACAGATACCAACACTACCTGCAGAACAAAAACATTTAGGCACTTTAGGGTTAATTTCACATTTTTTTCAATTAGCTTAACTACTCACTACTCGCAGTAACACCAAAGGAGGGGGAGGAACATCCCCCTATCCACACATGCACTCGCCCCCGGCCGAAGCAGCAAGCACAACAAAC